>NC_083472.1:17766468-18066468 GCF_030014155.1 Tachysurus vachellii
TCAGTTTAATAACCGAAACACTGTTCTTTGGTTAAGTAGCAAAAGCTACTGAATAAATTAAACAACCATGTAAGTCTACTTGGCCCACAAAGCAGCGAGCAGACAAGCCTTTAAATGGCAATTTGCTTGCTGACTCACTCAGTCCCACTTTTGGACAAGGAGGCTGAAATTCCCTACCCTCAGCTAGCAAGCAGTGAGCGATACCTTGGACAGTCTGTTAAATACTGTGGTATGAATGCGTTTTTAGCTACATACTGGCCGTATTTATCTCATTATGTTTACATGAATACATGAATTTAATCACAGGGCATCAGCTAAAACTCGAGGACTTCTAACAAGCCAGATGTAGCCATTAATCTTTACATAACTGCTTCTTGCTTGTTGAAATGCTGACTAGTCGTTTACTTTTACTAGTATTACTTCATGATCCACTATTAATACTGCTACTTCAGTGGGATACTTTGATGCCATTTATCATCGTGGGGTTCAAGCCCCAGCACGGCCGAGCTGCCACTGTTGGGCTCTTGAGCAAGGCCCTTAACCCTCACTGCTCCACTACGGTATCATGGCTGACCTTGTGCTCTGACCCCAACCTCCAAAAGTTTGGACATGCGAATAAAGAATTTCACTGTGCTTTAATGTACATGTGACAAAATAAAGGCCTGAAATAAGTGTCATTGGCTGACCTTAGTGGCCCTTTACTGACCTAACGGGCAATTAATTATCTGTGCCGTAGTTTGCACCGTGACCAAGCAGGCGTGCAGAGACAATGTATGAAGTCAGAGTCACAGTACAAGCCATGGCACCAATATTTAACTGCCCATTTACTGTTATACATAAGGGACATTTGTGTACATGTAATTCATGGCACCTTGCAGTCCTTTTTGATGACCACACCCACTGATATGGCTCTGTGTTCATGTCAGCCTCCGTTACACTATTACACACACCCCACTGTTACAAATACTGTTTATACATTGAGAGGTTTTATCATGCTTCTTTTATGTAGCAGTTGACGTACATGACAAAGTGGTTTTTTGCTCCCATTTTAAATAGTGCACACGACTGTCGTGTACAGAATAAAGCTTTGGTCATACTGTTTCAGTTGTCGCTAACATGCGTGTTAGAGATGCAGCGAGCCGGCAGCAGTCTGAGGTGTGATGTTCAGGTGTTAAGTCGTGCAGAGAGCCCAGCACTGCTTCAGTACGTCACGCTAATTTCCCGCCTTTACTCTGTCCCACAATCCCTCAGCAGCATCACGCCAACAACAGCACCGGCCTGACCAAGAGCGAAGGTGAGAAGAAAGAGTCTGACAAGTCCAGGGACCGCTCCAAAGAGAGGGAAAAGAAGGAGGAGAGGAAGGACCGCAAACGAGTGAGTACACCTCTGCCCTTGGCTGGGTTTATAAAACGACAGCAGTGGATGGAGCGAAAGTGGGACTGTGCACGCGATAAAATTGTGTGTCATTGTGGTCCTTCAGGCTTCAAACAAGCCTTATTCTATAATGTGAAGTTTGCTTGGTGTAAACAGAAGATATTGAGCTCCTGGTGTGTGAGAGCGCATGTGGCAAGGAGGGGGCTCAGAGTGTTATTTGCAGTCTGTCTTCATTTTTGTGTTTTATTTTTTTCCCCTCTCTCTCTCGCTCATTCTTTTCTCTTTTTTACCCCAGGACTACTCCAACAGCGACCGTGAGATGAGCCAGGAAGCCAAGCGCCGCAAAGACGAGAACGGAACAAGTGAGTCGCAACTGCTTCCATTTGTTAGCAAGCCAGAAGACTCTTTCTGAGGCAGAGGCAATCAGTGCACTTGTGTGTCTGTTATCTTCTTCACCCCGGCTGTTGCCTATTCCTCACAGGCTCCTCAAAGCACAGTAAGAGCGCCAGTCCGCCTGATTCGCCCCGCTCCAATGACAAGGACAACAGCAAACGCTCCAAATCCACCAGCAAAGACAAGAGCGACCTAGCCAAATCCGACAAGCCCTCCGGAGGCAAAAAGGTAATTTCTTTTGCACTTGATTGAAAGAGATACAGGGAAGCAATACGATTTTAACACCTCTTCCTCGACATCCACTTAGAAGTGTGGGGCATGTGGGGCACTTGCAGCACAATGGGAGCGTAATGAGTGCAGCAGTCAGACGTTTCTGCCTTTAAGCAGGAAGAATAATGCGGCTGAACCTTCTTTTCAAACTATTTAGTCATGTTTAGTCGGAGCTGTCACGTTTAGATGGAGTAGTTAGCAGCTTTAACCTAGTTTGCAGTAACTGTTAGATTTTGAAATAAGCATTGTATTGCTTCTGCTTGTTGTTACAACCAGCTTTCCCATTTTTGCTGTTTTAAAAAGGATATTGCATCAGACAACAATACTGTCTGCTTTTGCTCTTCTCGTATGCAGTCACATTGACTCGATCCCTCGGGCCTTCAAGGCTCGTCGAACAAATTTCACTTGAGCCGATAAGAGCGGCTCCATTTCTTTAAGTTTGGCGAAGTTAAATGAACAGGATTTATCGCTCTGTGAGCAGGAGTGGAGTGTCGTGTGCAGGTGTAATTGTTTGAATAAACATTACACATTTGCTGCTCTTATACACACAATTACTCATACTTTAGTTTATTTGAGTTAAGCTCAGGTTGGAGTGTTTTAGCCTGAACTAGACGTTGATCTGTTTTAGTAATATTACTAGTTACCAAAAAAAAAAAATAGATCTGTAGTAAAAGAGACTGTTTATTACTGACCTGAAACACAATTTGGACAACACAAAATGCTCCCTGCGTTTATTAAAAAAAATGCTTAGCTCAACGCACTTCATATTTTACCCCACTTTTATTATCGAACATATAGAAAGGTTTTATATATAGATATTCTATAGATTGTATATGAACACAAAAATCCTTTCTTAAGCTTTATCTATTAAAGTTTGTAGTCAAATCATATGCTGAAGTTGGGTTGGGCAGGTTTTCTCTTACAAACATCACAATAAATGATTTAATTACTTGGAGAGCAGGAAAGGCGTAATATTATCAGCCGTGCAGTCGGGAGCTGTGGCAATCACAGAAACTCAGCTGGATGGTGGAATTTTTTTGACACTGAATTAAAACACTGTAAACAATACAAAAACCAACATGAGACTTTGTTGAATCTTGGACATCGGTTGTCTAATGTTCACATGGCTCACGTATTCTCTGTCAGTACTGAAGTGTAGGTCTGCTTTAATCTTTATACATTTTACAGCACGACTTATATTTGATATCATTTTATACAACTGAGCAATTAAGGGGTTAAGGGCCTTGCGCAGGGGCCCAGTATTAGCAGCCTGGTGGACCTGGGTTTTAAACTCACAACCTTTGGATTGTCAGCCCAACACCTTAACCACTAGGCTACAGAAAGTCAGTGTGTATGAGGTGGGCGAAGTGGGAGGGGCTTCCAGGAAGTGTGTTAAAATATTTAAAACGTTCAGTACGCCTCCTCAAGCCCTTTCTGGATTTCAGTGTTTGTGTGTTTTTCAGTGTTGACTCACGCTCTTTTTTACGGATGTTTGAATGATAAATTGTACAATCATACTTTGATGATTTTGCACATATTCCCACAATGTTTAAACATCGTCTCATTCCGGTTGATAAAACTTTACGCTCAAATTTTGCTCATTGTTGCTTTTTAAAATTTCTCGTCAGTGTCGTAAGCCCGTAAATGTAGCATGTTCCTTTCAGGTACACAATTGAGATGTGTTGCATTCTGTTCATTTGCAAAGGAACTCATACTTCTTTGAAAGCACTCTCATGTCGCCTCATTTGTTTGCTGTTTTTTTTGCTTTATTAAAGGAATCCAGGCACGACAAAGAGAAATCTGAAAAAAAGCGAGACAGTACCGGCGCAAAAGAAGACAAGAAACAATATCCTTTGATGTAGACACATTAGTAAGAGGTAGAGCTGCATGTGCATTGTTTTTTTTTGTTTTTTTTTCTGTAAACAAATTTTCTCCTTTCATTAATTCCATGAATCCTTTTCAGCCCAAACATAGCATGAGCCTCTTGTCTCTGTAGATCCTGCTGCATTGTTTTTAATGTGTGCATTGTTTCTCTGTACAGTAAGTTTTGTGTTACCGCCGACACGTTCCTTTGGCGTCCCTCACAATCACGACTTTGTCCTTAACGTTTCTCACCCATAAATCATCTGAAAAGCACAGATAATGTAACCTGACGTAGACAAGGTAAGACACGAGCAGAGCATGTGAACTGTATCTGCATGCTCGAAACTTTTCTAGCCTTTTTACTTGAGATGGGTTTATGGAAGTCATGTTTGAGTTCTGTCCGAAAAAAGAAATTCAAATCCCTACGTAACTGTGTGCTGGATATCAGCATGTGACTATGTTCTGCTCCACAAGCAACAAGTTCAGTTTTCAGACTTCACAAGAGGACGTACGTGTTGCCAAGCAACACTTCAATTGTTTCCAATCCACAGACTCGCTTATATCAGTATTTTCACCTTTCTGCTCTGCTATTATTGTCTGACAGCCAGTAATCATTTCCATCTAATCTTGTTACTTTTATAAGCGTGTCCACGTTATACGTATACTCTCTCTCTCTCTCTCTCTCTCTCTCTCTCTCTCTCTCTCTCTCACATATATCTATCTATAACTATCTGTCGAAGTTTTTAGCTGAAGACAAGCACATGTATATAATAAGCAAATGCTGCCTATTTGTGTAAAATAATATTGAACATTATAGCTGTAAATAGATGAACAATTTAAAGAGATGGCTCTTAATGAATGGTACTATGTCATGGAATGCACATAAATAGAAGACACCAATGGTTTGTTGACTCCTGACCATCACACCCATATTGCCCAGATGATTGCCACGGAGTTAGCAGCACACAGTCGTATAGCATTTTTTTAATTTATTTTTTGTATGCTGTAGCATTACACTTTGCCTTCACTGAACGTGCTCTTCCAGCATGACAATGCCCCCGTGCATAAAGCACGGGATTGCAGAAGATCGCCAGTGGCCTGCAAAGAGAACCCCTTTGGGATTAAGTGGATCATCGTCTACACATTTCCTGACCTCATTAAAGCAAATCAGCACAGCCAAAATTTAGTAAAAGCCTATAAGGAGAGTGGAGATTAAAATCTGAAATGGGATGTTAAGAAAAAACAAAACATTAGGTCAGGTATGCACTAAGAGTTGGCAGTAAAGTGTTTAACACATTTCCCAATGATTCACTTGCTAACAGGTATATAAAATAAAACACATTGGGATTTTCACTTTGTGAATACACTTTGTGATGATAAAGTGCTCACCGGCTTTAAACATGGCACCGCTATAAGATGTCTCCTTAGCCACAAGTCAGTTTGTGAGAAGTTTGCTCTGCTCCATGGCTATTATTGTGAAATGAAGCATCCAGGAGCAACAGCAGCTCATCCACAACACATTAGACCAAGCAAACAGAGCAGGGCCATCAGATGCTGAAACACATATAACCGCCGATCCTCTGTTGCATCGCTCACTACGGAGTTCCAAACTGCCTCTGGAAGCAACATCAGCGCACACACCATGGCTCAGGAGCTTGATGAAATGGGTTTCCTTGGCCGACAGATGCACAAAGACATTAAGCCATTATGCACAATGCCATGCTTTGGCTGGAATGGTTTAAAGCATACCAGCACTGTACTCCAGAGAGCAGTGGCTTGTTTCGTGATTTACCATCCATGAAGCTAGGTTTAGGCAGATGTCAGTAGATCACTATGGAATGGAATGGAACGCATAGTGCCATTCCAAGGAATTCTGGTTTGTTTATTAGGGTTTGGTAGTCTCCTTGTTTCCAGTGAAGGGTTATGTTAGTCATGGAGAAGGCCTTTTTTCCTGTTCCAGGATCATAAAGACATGATTTGATGAGCTTTGAGTTTGCTGTGAGGTATTCCGGTGTCCTGCACAGAGCCCTGAACACCTTTACAATGAACTGAAACATCACTTGCTCTTCAGGCTTTCTCTTCTCGTCCAACATCAGTTCCTGATCACACGAATGCTATTTTGACCGAATGGGCTCAAATTTTCTAAGACGACCGAAACACACACACACACACACACACACACACACACACACACACACACACACACACACACACACACACACACACACACCCATTAAAAAAAAAAAACAAAAAAACGAAATTGTAGAATTTCCTTCCTTCATGATTAGAGGCTGTTATAGCAACAACTAGCCATGTATTAATTCCCATGGATTTGAAACGGGATGTTTAACAAGCTCGTATAGATGCGATGGTCAGGTGTATCCTAACACACAAGTCATTTTGTTTTATTTAACTCCACGTTGTTAAACTTACTCTTCAGGTTACCGTTAGCAGACACACTTGGTCATCAACCCATCAACTCTGGTTTTGTCTTTACATTTTACTGCTCTAACATGTAACATCAGTTCACAACATTGGTGTGATGCTATAGGAGAATATCATCAATTAAATCTCAGTGTTTTTGTCCTCCTGAACTACAGCAGTTTTTCATTACATTAGTTTTATTACAGAAACAAATAGATGTCATGGGTTTGTTTTGTAGTTAAATAGAACTGTGCGGGAAGTTAGTTTCTGTCATCCCTCTCTCATCATTCTCTCCTCAGCTTTTCTTTATTCCGTTAATGGTCTGAGCAATCTGACCATTTACTTTGCTACGCATGAGGATTTCACATGCTTTCCAGCCCAATCACTACAGCTGCTCCATCACTTTGACAATGTAACCTCCCACCCCCCAAAAAATGTAAAAACTCTCTTTTTCTTCTTCTCCAGAATTCTCTGCTGTGAGCGTCGATGAGTTTCGAGCCCCGTCCACCTTTCAGCCATGTCAGCATCTACATTCTCTTTCTTCTCACTGTCTGAGCTGAGGATTTGTTCCCGCCCTTGTATTTTTGGCTTGCCTAGTAATTTCCTAGAAATGTTGTAGCTTGTATTTTAACCTGCCATTTTTTTATTGTAACATTTTCAGTGCCACGCTGAAAGTTCGTTTCTGTAAAATTTTAGCACAATGTGCTGCTGTATTTCACAAACGGAATCGGGGTCAGAATTGTGTTGCTTCTCAATCGAATTGCATTTTTATAACTAGTCCAAAAAAACATTTTTTTTTTTGAGCAAACTATATTTCTCAGCCTCAGTTTATTTTCCAGTTTATTTATTTTTCTCTTCCTTTTAATCTGTATGCGGTATTTAGATGTAGGTGTTTAAAGCAGTATGAACAGTCTATTTGTATATTATGTATACATAAATAAAATGGATACTTGTAATACATCATTTCCTCAACTTTTATTTGGTTAAGTCACCTAAACTCCTCATTGTGTTTGCTCACATTTTTAAAGAAGGATTTCTATAGAAAGAACCGCAAGCTCAATTTCTTCCTGAATAAATGGACTACATTAAAAAAAAAAGTGTTGATCTCTTTGAGAACTGCTTTTGAAGTTTTTAAAATGCCCTCACGTCGACCAGTGTATGCTTTTTTTTTTTCTAAATAAAGATTTTTTTTTTTATTAAACAGCGTGCACAAAATGTGTTTTTCTGTGGAACCTGCCCTTCTCAGACCTGTGCAGAAAGCTGTAAGGGGTTTGTTTACTCTCAGCATAAAACTCTGAGATTATTACATACAGGAATATCGTAGGCTTTGGATCTTTTTTTAAACCATCAGGAGGATATGTGAGGAATTAAAAAGGATGTGCTGTTATTTAGGAAACTAATCCATCAGATATGTAATCGTGTGAAGTGGAATTGACTGGTTTTCAATAACTCTACATCCCATAATTCTATTCCTCACATTAACATAGCAACCATTTGCCTGCGACAACTTTTTATTCGTTATTTTAATCCATATCTAGTTTAATCTCTATTGTTTAAATGCGTTCCATCACTAACTACTTTTTATTTGATAATTACAGCTTTAACTCAAGTTGTTCGAAAGCTCGGACTCTGGAGACTCCTTCCAAATCTGGGAAAGGAAAAATTTTGACATCAACAGTACAGTTATCGGTGAACATGGAGCATCTGCTCTACAGCTTTTACTACAGAAACAGGAACTTATTAGAATAAAAAAGTGTGACTTCAGAACCTGTGAGCTAAAATTGTCAGCTCCTGAATTATTACCTTCTGACCGATCAAAATTGAGAATAAAACAGCACTGTGCTATTTTTTATATCTAGTAACTTTTAGTTAAATCTGATCTAGAGTTTATTGTTTTTTTACAAGACTAAAATGTATAAAGTCCCCCAAAAAAATCTTTTCTTTTTTTAAAAAAAATCTTAAAAGTCATTTTCTCAGCCAGTAAAAATTACAGATAAGCCGATTGACTTGTGTTGAACTCGCCAGTGTTAAGGGCCCTGACGTTCCTGGAGCTCCGTCCCTTCCTCCCATTCTCACCTGATTAGAAATCTCTCATCTCTCCATTTTCTTGCTTGAAACATCACTTCCCATCAAGGTTACACGTTGAATGTTTTGAGATGCGAAAATGGATAGAAATGGATTTCAAGTCCATTAGAAATGTCGGTTTGTCTTGTATGACATGCACCGAGTTACACTCACTAGCATGTTAGGAATAAATGCAATAGTAATAATGATCAGAAAGTAATTAGAAAAGTTACCACCGAGGCAGAAGTGTAAAATCCTGTATATTAACCTGACTACTGCGTTTCAGCTTAGAAACTGCAAGAGATCTTAACCACTGCTACTTGGACCTAAAAACCAGTGATGGTAACCCACTTTGCATACGGCTTTCTGCATCCGTACTAGTTTTACATTCTGCTCCTTTAATCCTATCATGTGCCGTGGTTTATTACAGGTTATGATTTGCCCCTGACATGTTTCATATAACGTGCTGCAATTGATTCAGCTTCTATTTGGAGAAAATGTGCCACTTTAGATTTATCCTTTGGTCATTCTCGTGCCTGATGGAAAAAAAAAAATCACACCGTTCAATGCAACGATGATAAAGTACCTTGTCTTTTATTGCCAGATTGTGGTGATGACTCTTGTGCCGTTTAAGGAATAAATTTATAAAATAAGTCACACATATCGACGCGGTTCATCCGTCTCCAGTTAGGAAGTCTGACATTTAAGTGACATGATGACAGTCGCACTGCGCTTATCTCCTCGCTCCTGTACTGAAGCGTAAACAGCATAAATCTATACAGTCACAAACAAAGCTGTGGTCCTGGTGGTGGCTCTAGTCAGAGTAGAGACTGTTGTAGAGCTTTGTTTAGTTTAGATTCATGTAGAAATCCTGCAGTTAGAAATGACACTGAGTCAACAAATCTGTTTTTAGCTTACATATGCAGGAGGTGTGATGTGAGCTGGAGAGGCAGGTGCAGGACAGATCTTTTTTTTTTTTTTTAATGAAGCCAGTTTGCATGTTCTCATGTTTGGTGAGAACATGAACATAAACATGTGCAATGACTTCTGTATAGACTCTGGATGCACCATGAACCTGAGCAGGATGAAATGGTTACCTTAGATCAGGGCTATTCAAATAGTTAGTCAGTGCATGAAAAGCATCCCAGATGAGGGGCCGGAGTGATATGGCAACGACAAAATAGGAGCCCTTATGTTGTATTTTTGCACCATAAGACATAGAAGTATTTTCTTTCCTACATTTAAACATGCTGATGTTGTATTTTGAAACCACATTGCAATATCAGTGCATTATAAGACACCCCAGTAGGCTTTTTTTTATATATATTCAAATGGATAAATTAGAGAGCCATATCACACATTAAAAAAAGCTCACTTAAAAAGGTTGACTATGGAAAATATCATGGTATTTTTTGTCAAAATTAATTGTTTTAGTATTTAGAACAGAAGAAACGATACTCGGGGGGCACGGTGGCTTAGTGGTTAGCACGTTCGCCTCACACCTCCAGGGTCGGGGTTCGATTCCCGCCTCCGCCTTGTGTGTGTGGAGTTTGCATGTTCTCCCCGTGCCTCGGGGGTTTCCTCCGGGTACTCCGGTTTCCTCCCCGGTCCAAAGACATACATGGTAGGTTGATTGGCATCTCTGGAAAATTGTCCCGAGTGTGGGAGTGAATGAGTGTGTGTGTGCCCTGCAATGGGTTGGCACTCCGTCCAGGGTGTGTCCTGCCTTGATGCCCGATGACGCCTGAGATAGGCACGGGCTCCCCGTGACCCGAGGTGGTTCGGATGAGCGGTAGAAGATGAATGAATGAAACGATACTCATCTCTTCTCGTCCTGTCAGTCATCATGTCTCACAGGAGATGCTGCTCGCACCACTGGCCTGTGCTGCGGCTCGTGCTGAATGGAACAGTGCGTCACTTCGTATCTGTAGAGTCCGTTGTCCGAATGATCTAAATTTATTTTAGATGTGTTTTTTTCTAACTAGGCTACATAATAGTGCCGGAACAAATGACCTTGCGGGCAGGATCCGGCCAGCGGGCCACCGATTGAATAGCCTGGCTTTGAATAAAAGAATGAAGAATACAGAGAAATTAGCAAATATTATGAAATACTGTAAATACCTCATTGATGAATACTTTTCCATGAACCCAGTTAGAAAACTGACTGCTCTACTGCACATAATCATTCTTATTAAAACTGATCTGAAATATAAGATGATTTTCTTTCACAAAGGAATGTGATAATTGACACCCCTTAAGAGAATGCTAAATACTTTAGTCTTAGCACATTTAAAACTGTTTGCTCTGTTTGAATCTGAAATCTCTCTTATTGCCTTTAAACAGCTTGAGTCTCATTACGACTTTAAAGATAGACACATAAATGAAGGAAGGAGAAAAAAAACAGCTCCTTAATAAGAACATTTCAAAAGAATGGTAGAGGATGGTGAAGTTGACAGTCTGGTGTAGTCCAGTGAACAAAACCTGTTTCTCCTCAGTTTACTGAACAGATGTGTCTTCTACAGGGAGCTCAGTGTTGAATAATGCATCGGTTTTGACTCTGACGGTCGTACACATTGTGGAAGTCAGTTCCAGGTTATTCAGTGCCCTCTGCTGAGAGATGAGTGCTAACTAACACTTCCTGCTCGTGTGAGAAAAGGTGAGACGTAGGCGTGGGTCGTAATTCCATCACGCTCATGGGTGATGTTTCATGTAAAATGGAGGTTTGAAGATATCCGCTGTATCACATTTTCATTTCTGGTATGCAAAACTGTGCTTGTGTGTCTTTGTGTGTATGACGAGTTGAACTGGACGGTAAAGGTAGATTCTGTAGTACACAATTATTTGTTCATTTTCATTACAACTATGTGTGGTGAACTGGGAAAACCTTTGAAATAATAATCTGGTATATTACAGGAAACTACAGGCTTTCCTGAATGGAAATATGATTCTCTCACACATTGCATTTTAAAGTATCATGTATTACCCAAATTTCTTTTCTTTTTATTTATTTATTTTTTTTTGCCAGGTCTCTTGAGTGGTAAATTCTAAAAACTGTTGCCTTATCGTCCCTCTGCTGCCACAGCCGTCTGTGGTCAGGAGCCAAGGGAACAAAATTGGCTGTGTTCTCTTGGTGGGAGGGATGGCATTTTCCTCTGAGTGTGTTATGCTGCCCTGCGATACAACGTGATCAGCAGTTCAAAAAAGATGCGTCTGCCTGGCTTCATGTGACAATAAAAAAAAAGTGTTTCCTTTCCGACATGTAGACTTTCGGACAGCTGGTATCAGATTACAAGCTGAACTAAATACTGTACTGTAGCTATGATCAGTGTGTGACGTTCACTGTATGAGAAAAGCCCAAACAGTTAGCAAGGTTTTAGATATCTGCAGGAAGACAAGCTCCTTAAATATCAATGATCCTTGTAGAAAGACAAGTCTGTACAGTTCTTTGTCATGTTGTGGTCAAAATATATTATTTTACCCAAACTATTCTTTTTGGTTGGTTGCCAGAATTTTAACCACAGCCACATCTGATAAGGTTTTCCCAGATCTCCACATATAGATTATGTTTCCAAATTAGCAAAGGTTTGTTGTCGGTCATTATCTGATGATGCAATCAATTCTTGTGCCGTGGTCATCCCAGGCACAGATGCTGATGTGACTCTTGCCCCCAGACTGATGAGCAAGCTGCGTGATTTTCTTGCAGGTGAGAACCCTGATCTTTTGAGGAAATGATTCTCATCTCCATCTCTCTGCAGCTGAAAAAATGAGTTCAGAGCATGATGCTTCCACCACCATGTTTCACTGTAGGGAAGATATTAGCCAGTAGATAACAGCTGTACCTGTTTTTCTTTTGTCTGATTTATTTTATTTCTTGGTGTCATGGTGTCAGTGTTTTCTTGGGAATGTATAATGCTTCAACAATGGTTGTTATACCCTTAATCAGATCTATATCTCGACACAGATTGATTGAGTTTCTCATGAGAATTCATTGTGTTGGTCTTTGGCCTGATATGCACTGTGAATTATGGGAGCTTATACACTTAGGTGTATGCCTTTCTAAATCATGTCCAATCAGTTAAATTTACCACAGATGGATTCCGGTCATGTTCTAGAGACTTTTCAAGGTAATTAAAGCAAACAGGATGCACCTGAGCTCGAGCTGGTGTGATTTAGCCTGAATACTAAGTGTCTGATGGCTTATTTTAGTGCTAGCTTTCAGGATTAGCTTTTTCGATAAATTTACAAACACTTCTAAAATCTTGTTTTTGCTTTGTCATTATATCAGGTATAGATATGATAAAGCGAAATGAAATCTATAATACAATTAAGGCTCCATAGGTGGACCTGTGGTGTACATTTCTGGAGATTTCGATTGGACTGTAGGTGTTTTATTCATATATCTTCTTAAGCATCCTCTACACCAATCAGACTGAAATGTAACCACACCTTTCATCATTTTGTTTTAAATGTTAAAAAGTTTTAAGCAAAAGACTATATATAATAATGTATTCCACAGCAGTGTAGAATGCTTGATTTTGATTGGTCAGAAGATAGTAGATCACATTATTGTTTCTATAGTAACCAGTTACACAGGATCCTGTATGGTGGGTGCACCACATAAACAGAATAAAAACATGTATGTGGTGATATAGTGACATGTTAAGGATAAGTTCATCATAAGGATAACTTATGATTACTGGAGAACAGATAACAAATACAGTACTGTAATAGTTGGCCTTAACTTCAAAAACCTTGTATCTTTGACCGTCAGATTTGATACATCAAAACTTCATCAGTACTCCTGGTTTAACTCAATAATGTCCTTCCTTATAACATCATATAGTAGTGGAGCGCTTGAACAGAGAGTGGCTTTGGAAATTTGAGGTCAAAAAAGATAAAGATGGTGTTAGACAATTCTCAGTGAATCCTAAATAATTACTTTTTAAGTTCAGTACTGAATGGCTGTGTTTCTGTTTATCCACAACGAAACCAGATCAAAATCCCAGTCAACTCCAGACCACGTAACAACATGTCTTGTACGAAGCCTTAACAGAAAGTCTTCAGAAACTGTTAATATAAATGATTCTACAGTCATGGAGTTTGTCAGTATCAGTTCAGCCAGAAAATCCTGAAAGATGAAGCACACGAAGCTGCAGCAGTCTATTCAACAGCGGTTTAAAGTATTACTGACTCAGACAAAAGATGGAGTTAGTCGACTTCATTCAAAGAAAATTATGATTGCCGTCGTGGTTCATTTGAGAAATGAAAATAAGCTAATAGACGATTAAAAATGGAAGGAGTTATGATACTTGTTATTAAGAATGCAGCATAGCTTTTAACTTTTTTTTTTCTTTTCATCCATTTACAAAAGCCATCTAAATGATCTCAATAATTATCAGGTGTCAGTTATCAAATGACAGTTAGATCTGCTAATATATAAGAAGGTAGTGACACTGACATTTTAACTCACATGCAAATCATGCAAATAGTCAAGGAAAAAAAAAAACTGTTTTTTATATGGGTTTTATTTACAAAATATATTAAAATACTTTGTACAAGGCCTCACTAAAGAGGTTTCAGTAAATTAGACCCATGCATGCATTTCTGTCTTTTTTTTATCACTAGGATGCCTGCTAAGGTTCTCTGGGTTGAGGTGCAAAAACAGGAAAGGAAGAAAAGGTAAAATGTCAAATAGAAAATTGTCTTTCTTACTCCTCTTGACCTTTCTAAGATGTAAGTTTCAGGGCTTAATAGGCAATCACAAATTTTTCACATGCAGATTTAAAAAAAATAAATAAAATAAAAGGAATTCAACTCAACTGTGAATCCTGCAGGCGACTAGAAAGTTTGTTTTAGACAAATGTACATTTCTTCATAGTAGTTTAGTTCCTTTTTAAATTCTTCTGAAAGGTTCTTTTCTATATAAAACCTAGCTTTCCATGGATCGAGGATTGTTAGCAATCCTACCTCCTATGGAATCACAGTTTTTTTCTTATAGTAAACAGAAAGTGTAAGAGCAAAATGTAAATGTGCTAAGCTTTTAAGATTACCCCTGTTAACACCATTTATAAATCTATTTTAAATGTTGTCGTTAATGCTATTTTACTAAGTAGGTCATCCGACACTAAAATGATTGTAAAATGAAACTAAAACCCAAAGTTTTATTTAAATGTTCAGTATATTGAGAAAACTGCAAGGTAATCAAATACTACATTTTAAAAGCCATGTCCATTTTCACGGATTGCAATTTATCTACATGTAGATGATCCATTTTCTGTATTGGCGCTTCAGTTTCTTGTACAATAGACATTTATTAAAAGAAATCCAAGTAAATTAATTCCTATACTGTAGTCACACGTGTCTTTTTGGAAGGTTTTAATTAAAGTGAGTGTAAATTCAAGTTGTGTAGAATGCAAGTGATCGCACGTTTCCTCACCTTTTCTTTTTTTTAATTGTATATATTTGGTCATATTCATTTTACACGTTTGTGCATTTATTTTCATTTACCGATAGCCAGGTGGTTTATGTAACTCGATTCTCTGGGGGTCTGATTAATAAGATTTTCCTAAATATCAGCAGCATCAAATGAAAAGAAAACAGTACAAAAAAACCTAATAAACAATGACACTACTCAAGTAACAGCATATAATCTCAGTCTCTCACATTAAGTGATTTCTATTAGAAAGAATTTAAAATTTGATAAATTAATGCTTTTTATCAGTTACTGTGATTGTGAAAGCAAATTTACAGTTGATGAAATACAAGCAATTTTTTTTTATTTTTATTTTTTAAAGATTCGAACGATAACCAAGTCCAGCAGCATACCAATACCACAAGACTCGCTGTCTTCAACACAGTTTTCAGTCTGGCTCTTCTGAATGTGCTCAGATCACAAGTGATGGCTTTGTTTCTCGATTTCCATGGAGTTATGCAGTTCAAGAGTTCATTCACAGATGGCAATGGCATTCCTTCATGTGTTTCACGTGTTATCGGAGCAATGGGATGTCACCATGATGAGCTTACATTCGAGTGATTCTCAGAATGTTCCATAAGGCACTGAAGGAAACGTCAGATTCTTTCCAATGATAAAGTCCACTCCTGGCTTTCTCTCAGATGATGAATGTGGATGGAGTAGGAAGGGGAAAGAGGATGAGACCTCTTGAAGATCCAGCCATCGCTTTTTAAGGTTTTCTTATCACAATCATCAAGGCTCACACAAACGTTTGCAGGGCCTGCATCTGCAGTGGAAATAGAAATATATCATAATCATAATATCATAATATTCTTCATGAACTCAATAAGAACATTTAAAGTCTTTGCATGTCTTCACCAACTAGACTTATAAACTTTCAGAATGTAAACACAAGCTATGTGTATCCACTTTATGGGGAAAGGCTTGGGAATTGGAAACGGTAGTGTATTGGCCAAGTCTAAAACTAAAGAAAAAGACTACATACCTCTAGATCTTAACACTCTCTGTCCCATACACATTGTAGCCTTCTCGGTATGTAGCAAAGTTCTGAGTGTTGGTTGGCGGGGCAGGCTTAAAGTTTTGGGTGGTTTTTTCAAGTTTCAGCCTTTTAGCTTCAGCACGTGACTTGTAACAGAATTCTATTAAAGCCACCATCATGGCCAGCCCCAGACCACCAACCAGAATATAGAAGACTCCAGCTACATTGCTCAGACTCAAAGCACTTGTCTTGTCCTATGAGAAGTGAGGAAGACAGTTAGTATCATTTGCACTGGTGAACATTTGATACAAAATATTCAACACCCTTAAACTTATAGCTAAATCACCTAATCTTCAAATTATTTCTAGTAGCAATATACTGTAGACCAGGACTACTGATAATTATAAGCAGACATTCTGAAACGATTAAAAAAAAACTCCATTGGTGCTTCTCGCAAGAGAATAAGCACATTCAGAAATGGAGGATTAAGACTGACTAAGAATTTAAATTGACTTCATGTTATTTCCCTACAACAACCAGAAGGATTGAGAACCTCTAGGATGGTTGTAGGTCCAGTAGCTCTCCAGAAGGAAGCGTATAAGTCAATGCAACATTAGAAATCATAGCTGATCAGTTCTGAAAATTCAACTTCTGGAAAGTTCTAACCTAATCCTATCACTGGCTTCTTCATATGTTTGAGGAAGCTGGTCAGTTACGTACAGGTCCGACCTCTGACTTCAAACCCTCTCTTAAAAATGACTACTGATTTCCTTTAAAAGCTTCCTGTTCTTTATTTAACAGTCAAATTCATATTTTGACATATTTTCTACAAAATACTGATCTTAAGAATTGGATTGAACCATTCTGCTGCTGCTTACCTCCCAAACTTGTTCATTAAAAATTTGTTCACAAGAGTTTTACCATTTGCAATTTAACCCTATGAGCTGAAAAACCTTTGAAGTTGATTTTTTTTTTTTAAAATACAGTGATTATCAAGGGCTTAAATATTTATTAGGAGGTCTCTTATATACGTTAATCTCAGAGGGTTAACAAAGAGGTTTATTATATTCTTTAACTTCTTGTGGTGCGGAAACAAACTGTTCATTGTGACATAGTTTCAAGCTAAATTTACCAAGCCCCTTGGCTCTCATCGAGGTCTAGGCAAGTTAGATTGAAACAGTTTGGCACAATAAATAATTTCTTTCTACTTCACAGCACAAGAAGATAAACAATTTAATACACGCATTTTATGCAAATAAGTAACAACGCTAATACTGTAAATCAAAATTTTAATTAAAAGTTTGGTAAATAAAAAACAGCAGCATAATGGTTGTAGTGTAATGAATGTCAAATGTTAGAAGTAAGCAAAGAATAACACTTGGTAGACTAAAAAAAATTATATATCTGTTTTACTTGCACTTTTACTTATTCCCCACATATAACACAATCTGATTTATCATTACAAGTGCTCCATGTGAAAAAAATAAAGTAATAGTAAAGGATCTATGTACTTTGGCAAAATATTCATGTGGGGAATTGTGCAAAACTAGAGGCCACTTGGATGAATTTAATAAATATGGCCAAAAGTCATTTAATATAATCCTTACATGTCAAATGAAAATGAAGAAAATGTTTTCTTTTCTTTGCATATGAACAAATACGTCAAAATGCAATTTGGAATCAGTACAAAAGACCTGCAGCGACTGACCTTACTTCCAGAGTCCTTGGTCCCACATTCACCCTTATCGTACCACCATTTGTTTTTCAGCTTGGCTAAGATGCCTTGTTCACTGAGTTTCAATACTGCAAGGTTTACAGGAGTTCTTCACGTGGGAAATAACATAAATAACATTATATTATGTTATTTTATGTTATTCAAGTCTTATCTACTTTCATACTTTACAAAGCGATAAAGCAGGACTCCTGGCCATTTCTCCACAACACACACTGGCAGGCATTTCTGACTGTTACCTTCTATCCAGCAGAAGCTACGCTAAGGTGCCAGGACCTACCCATATCGCTTTGAGTAATCGGCATACACTGTTAAGAGAAGAACACGCAGGTTGCGGAAGATATGACCTGCTGATCTATAGAAGCAGAGGAGAATGCATTTGTTCACTTATGATACAGACAGTCTGAGAAGTCTGCTCAGCTAGGAACCCTTTACTGACTGACAGACAAACAAAAATTACCAGTAATATTTTGTTCAAGCTGAGGAGAGTCATAAAAAATAAGAGAACCTAGTAGTGTTATATAGATAGGGCAATAAACAAACACAATAATGTTAAAGGGCAGAAAAAAATGAAAACAAAAAGATCAAACCTGGAATTAATTTTACTATCAAATAATTGTTTTAGGTTTCAATTTTTATAACTGCTGACCTCTAAGGATATAAATACTGCTTTGAATGACATTAGGTCTTAGATCAGAATAATTAGGCAAAATTCAAATTTGTCATTTTAAGAGGTGAGAAATAACAGTTCTGCATACTCTAGGTATCAAGAGTGGCTTAAACATTCATTGCCTTTCAGTGGCAGCTCATAGAAACCCGAGCTTCCAGCCTACGCATTTCTTTTTGGCTTGAGGAGAGACATTGATTAACAGAGTAATTATCCTCTAAGTGTTTGGTGTGACTGGAGTGAGAAAACCAATCAGAAGGAAGTGATGGCAAGTGTGTGCCAGGGGCACGGAGGAGAAGGGGCTGTTGGATTCATGATGCTGCTTTGTTACAGGTGACTTAACCAGCTTTTTTTCTACTTCTTTCTCTCGTGTACATAAAACTTTTTTCTAGTTCTTTTCTTTTATGCCTTTTTCACAGCTGGCTTTTGGGGCCTGGTCCAGGAGAGCCACTGTTGTCTCCCAACACAAGCTCATTAGAGCTGGCTCACCGGCTGTGTGTTGGCCGATGTGGGCTTCAAAATCGCTGCAGACTGGAAAAAAGAGCAACAAAAGCTGGAACAGAGGAGGTGATTAGGAAAAGTGCATGCAAACTGTCACTTTCTCCCACATCCTGGGTCTTCTCTGGTTGTAAAAAAAAAAAAAAAAAAAAGTTGAGACGTGTTACTGTGTGTAACAAACCATTTTCTTTTGCTATAAGCAAAAATGAAAAAAATATATTTATATTTCTGAGACTTCTTAAAAGTGTAGGCTCCATTTTTCAGGACAGCTAAAAACTTATGAAAAGCCCAAGCAATGACTGGCACAGCCAAGGTCTATTAAATTCATGGACATGATCAAACAATTTTGACTCACTGATTCTGTGACTCACTGTCTGTCTCATTGACTGACTGTGTTGCTGATTGACTCACAGTCCCACTGACTGACTATAACATTGGCTGAATGGCTGACTGTTTTACTGACCGACTGTAACACTGACTGATTGTTTTGCTGACTGAATGATTGTCTAACTGACTGACTGTCTAACTGAATGACTGACTCTCACTGACTGACCGACTAACTGTCAAACTGACTGACTGTCTCACTGAGTGATTGGCTGTCTCACTGACTGTCTCACTGACTGTCTCACTGACTGACTAACTGACTCTCACAATGCCAATTTGTCTGTCACACTGACTGACTGACTTTCTGACTGACTGTAACACTGACTGGCTTGCTGACTGAATGAATGACTGAATCAGTGACCGACTGTCACACTGACCGACTGTCTTACTGACCGACTGTCACACTGACTGACTGTCTTACTGACTGACTGTCACACTGACTGTCTCACTGACTGACGTCTTGACTGTCTGTCTCACTGACTGACTGTCTCAATGACTGACAGTCTCACTGACTGTCTCACTGACTGACTAACTGACTCTCACAATGCCAATTTGTCTGTCACACTGACTGACTGTCACTCTGATTGACTCTCACTGACTGACTGACTGTCTCACTGACTGACTGACTGCCTCAATGACTGTCTGTCTCACTGTCTCACTGACTGACTTACTGACTTTCACACTAAACTGACTAACTGAATGTCACACTGATTGACTAACTGACTGTCACACTGACTGACTGTCACACTGACTAATTGACTGTCAAACTGACTGACTGTCTCCGTTTTCTCACTGACTGACCGACCATCTCACTGACTGACTGAATGTCACATTGACTGACTGTTTCACTGATTGACTGTCACACTGACTGTCTTACTGTCACACTGACTGACTGACTGTCACACTGACTGACTGACTGTCACAATGACTAACTGACTGTCACATTGACTGACTGTTACAATGTCTGACTGACTGTCACACTGAGTGACTGACTGTCACACTGAGTGACTGACTGTCACACTGACTAACTGACTGTCACACTGACTGTCTTACTGTCACACTGACTGACTGACTGTCACACTGACTGTCTTACTGTCACACTGACTGACTGACTGTCACAATGACTGACTGACTGTCACAATGACTAACTGACTGTCACATTGACTGACTGTTACAATGTCTGACTGACTGTCACACTGATTGACTGACTGTCACAAAGCCTGTCTCACTAACTGTCACATTGACTGAATGTTACAATGTCTGACTGACTGTCACACTGAGTGACTGACTGTCACACTGACTGACTGAATGACTGTGTCACTGATTGATTGTCTCACTGAATAAAATTTATTCTCAAATTACATTTAACTAAACTTCTTGTGTCTGTCCTTTGCTTGGGCTTATCACCCTAAAAAGGAGGTAAATATACAGGTAATCTTGATTAAAGATCTTTTTTTCTTGTCCGAAAGAAGATAAAGCCATATTTGTTGTAATGTGTAAATTTTCATTATGAGGCAACATAACCTTTCCCTTTACACTTCACAAAATTTGATGAAAGGTTTTTTAAATTCCCAATTAATCTGTTAATGATTTTTCTGTTATTTTATACGGTTGGAAATGTTAGCACTTTTTTCCATTTATACTAATAGAGAGGGTGGAGCAGCTATTATGTCTGATTGTTACAGATGTAGAAGGAGGGTCTTTTTTAAATCCACTCTGGGCATGTGACTGATGTTGAGGTTTAAATTCTTGCACCTTCCTTTTCTTCCTAATGTATCTCAGGCTTGGGGTCTGGAAAACACATTAGATACTGGTACATTGAACCTTTATGCCCAGTGCATGCGTACTTCATAATGCTTTATAATTTTGTTGACATTTCTTAAAAAGCTTTACTGTGTGCATAATATCAAATATAATGTATATAAAGTATAATGTGTAAATATATAGTCAGTTTAAATCAAGGGGCTGCTTTGAGTGCTGCCCAGCAGAGGGAAAAAGAAGACCAAAATCTTCCATCTCCCTTTACCGACTGCTGGGCAGGTGTATTCACCTGTGTGGTTTCTCAAACACACATATATAAATGGACACACTTAACACTTATAGTGTTGGATGATAAACAAATGAGACCTTAGTGTTAAATATAGTTGGAACAACTCTAAAACTATTTTCAAACTAATTGCATATTCTAATACTACGCGCAGTTCTGTCCCTGCTTTCAAAAAGCTCTCCTCAGTAGGACAAAATCGTACTGGTCCTTTTCCTCCTCCATTAGCCAAATCAGGGTTCTAGTTTTAATCATGTTTTGAACAATCAGAATCAGGACTGTGTTTCAGGGGAAGGAAAGAAAACAAATGTATCACATGGCTTGTGCCATGTCTAAGGGGCATCCGTTCAGGAATAACAGCCTTGCCGATTACTCTGCACTATGGTACCCGATTTTGGTGACATTGAGGCTGACCTTGGAGTCACCTCCCCCGCTGCCGCACTCTCCCTTGTCGTACCACCATTTGTTTTTCAATTTGTCCAAGAGGCCTTGCTCATTCAGTTTTAAAACTGCCAGGTTAACAGCGTTTCTTGAAACAATAAAACATAACTTGTAAGTAAATGCACAGGTTCGTTGAGAAATCTAGGCAATAGCATAGTAGTAGTAACGTAGAATAGTAGTGCTATTGAATATGCTGATTGTCTACTACTTAGACTTCAGTGCCATTATATAGTATCAAGTATTTAGAATGGGCATTGAAAGAGCACGAACGGACAATTTGGTTAAGAATTTTCACGGAGGTGAAGGTAAGAGACGCTTAGAGCAAAGAAAGTGTTAAATATCAAAAGGTGGCATGGAGGGTTACACTGTTCAGAACTGAAGTGTGCGGGATGGGGACACTCGTCATTGAGAAGAAAAGTAACAACAACAAACACCATGCAATTAACATTCGTCACAATTGACAGCGCAGCTTTTACAAGCTAAATTGAAAAACCATTGGACTGTTAAATTAAAACTGACAACACAACAGTCAGGAAGGACAGCACACAAGATAGAGAAAGAAAAGAGAGAGATCAAAGCATGAAGAAAAGGAAAGCGAGAGACGGTAAGAGAGACATAAAAGGTGAAATGGTCGTTAAACTTAGCCCCAAACAATCTAAATTGGATTTCTGATTCTATTAAGAAGGAACACAAGCACACAAAGGAGAAAAAACACAGATAATCATCATTATCTTCTTCAGTCAAAGAACATTAAAGAGAAAACATTATACCAATACCTCATCAGTGTTCATTGAAGGAAAAACAATGGGAAAAAGGGACAAAGAAATAAAGAGGGGAAGGGAAGGAGGGGCAGAGAAATGACAACACAAGACATCAGGGTAGGTGGAATACTATAACAACATGGAGAATATTGTTATATTATTCCACCCACCTTAATGCTGAGCCCTTGGGGGTCGCCACACCATAGCCTTTAGAGTCGAGATTTCCTCCAACTTTCATGGTGTCGCATGGCTTCCTCTGCTCGATGTATTCATTCATGGTGGACTCCAACAGAAAGGCAAACTTGCCCTTCGACTTTCGCACCCGGGCCACCCCATCCGGTGTGGTCTTGGCAAAAACAGATGGCTCAGCAGATTTCATGTATGACCACATTTTTTCATACACTGCTATTTTCGAGCGCTGCAAGACGATGGCCGATATAAAGAGAGAGAGAGAGAGAGAGAGAGAGAGAAATAGAATCTGATTAGTCAGAAGGTATTATTAATTTTTCTATAGCATCAACCCTGACAGTGAAACTGCAAGTAATTCAAATCACAGTTTCAACAGTTTATATTAACAGTAATTTCTATAGGAATTGCTCATTCACATGATGATGATTTGTATGGAGAATGCACCACAAAATCTAAGCCTAATATTAAACAGATTTAGGAAACGTCATTTATTCTTTATATATTGAAAACCAGACACATTTATTCATTATTTTTGAAAGGATTCTTTACTATCAAAGTCTTTACTTTGTAACCATCAAAGCTAACATTCTTTTATTTCTGGGTAACTCTATAGAACAGAGGGGTTTGGGGTTAGAACAGATTTTGGGTTTGGGGTTTCCCTAAAACAAATGCCGTATCTGTTATATTTATGGAAGAGAAAAAATGAGTTTCATTCATTGTTCTATTTAGGTATTGTAATGTGAAGTATCAGAGAAATAAAGTACATCATTCTGTTATTTCCTATAACAGCACAACCTGTGGGTTTCTTCCTTACATATTGAGCATTTGTATTGAGAAATCGAAATGCATACTTTGTGGGAATTAGTACGAAAATTCTATTAGATTCTTAAATTCTATTAGATTCTTAAATTCTATTAGTACGAACAGTTCTATTCATGACACTAGAACCAAAGCATGTTAGAAAACAACAATGACTTTATCTTGTAGATATACATAGTACCAGACTGTATTGAATGTAATGCTTTTTCTTACTATGATGCTTCTATTTAAGCCATTGCCAAAAAATATATACAGCAAAATTGACAGTATTAAATGAACTCCCATGAAATTCAATTTCCTCCCATTAACTGACTCCGACAGACCTGCAGCTCACATAACCTGGCACTTTATAACATATGTCGTCTTCTTCCGTCTCCAACAGAAACTGCTAAGAAAACCTGCAACACTCACAGCTGTGAATGCTGCACATGGGCTAAGGTCAGATGAAGATCTCTGTGCTATCTGAGCCTGGGAAGTATAGTGGGTAATGAGCATGCTATGAATTATTCAACATGAGTGGACTTCTGTATTCATTTAATTTTGTGGCATTTTGAACACATCTGACATATATTATGGGCCATAATTCTAGGTCTCCAGGTCTGAATTTCAGTGTCATTTTGCATTTTGAGGGCCACAGTGGACATGCGGGCAGATGAAATGCATTCCATGTTTGCAGTAATAGGGAACTTGCCAAAATGGCTGAGTTTTGGACAAGCTATCGAGGTTGCAATATCAATTAGAAGCAAAGCCAGCAAGGTCAGGACATAATGACACATTGAGCTGGGTGGGGGAGCCTGTGGTTTAATGCTCCAGGAGAGTGCCAATTCTTGTTTTTATTTGTCAGTAGGCCTTGCATAACATAGAATCCTAGACATTTTTGCAAATGTATGAAAGAGGAAAGAATTAAATCACATGTGCATAAGTATTCAAACCCTTTCAACTACACTTGAAATATAGCTCAGGTTCCTCCTATTTCTCTTGATCATTGCTGATGTTTCTACACCTTGATTGGAGTCCATTGAATTCTGCTGCACTAAAGATTTCCAAGAGTACAGTGGCATCCATAATTCTAAAATGGAAGAATGTTGGCACAACCAGGACTCTTCCAAGAGCTGGTTGCTCGTCCAAATTTAGGGCAGAGTGGATAGATGGCAGCCTCAATTTGTCCATAACAAATAACATGCTTGATCATAAGGATATTCATAAGTATACTTGGTATTAGATCATCCTAGGTTACAGTTCAGTTATCAACTATGTAGTTGTATTAGATTTTTGACCGCATGTTTTGGACATATTGATCACTAGGTGGTCTTCATCTCTCACCTCTGGCAGAGCCTCCCCTGCATTTTAAGGCTGGAGACACAGTAGTAATACCTGTACCCTGTTCACCAGGGGCAAAGGAAGCCATCCATGGTTAAATGGTTAAGGCATTGGACGATGGATGCGAAGGTTGTGAGAACCTCCAAGCTGCCACCACTGGGCCCATGAGCAAGGCCCTTAACCAAATTGCTCTGTTGTAAGTTGCTTTGGATGAGGGTGTCTGCCAAATAGTCGATGTAAGAAGATGTAAACATTGGTGGCCTGGTAGGTGGAGTGTTGGAGAAGAAAAAACTTGGTGACTTGGAGCATGGTGAGTCCATGGAAAATTATTTTTATTTGGCCTCTAAATTTGGTGGGATCACACTCCTTAGGCTCCCTGGGAGCATCTATACCAAGGAACTGGAGAGGAGTGTCAGGATGTTAGTCAAATCTCGGATTCAAAAGAAGAAATATAGATTCTGTCCTGACGGCATATGACTACGAACCTCACTGTATCTTGTGGAGGCTGCTTTAGGATTATGGGATATCAGACCTGTTATTAGTGGTAATTACATCCCTGTATAACTGGAGCAGGAGTTGGGGTTGTATTAACAACATCAGGTTAGGTTTTGTCCTAGAGCATATTTTCTAGGTGCACCAAAAGGGCAGACAGTGTCCATTCGGTGACCTCTTTTGCAGATGATGTGCTCCTTTTGGCTTAAATGAGCCATGACCTCCTGTGTGCATTGTGGTGTTTTTTAGCTGAGTATGAAGTGGCTGGGATGAGGGTCAGCACTTCCAAATATGAGGCCATAGTTCTCAGCCAGAAAAGTATGGTTTGTTCTATTCTAGTTGAGAATGAAATACTGCCTCAAGCAGAGGTTTAATCATCTCAGGATCATGTTTGTGAGTGAGGGTAGAATGGAGCAAGAGATTGACAGACAGATTGGTGCAGTGACAGCAGTTATGTGGATATTGTACCAGTTATATGGAAGCTGTAGTGAAGATAGAGTTGAGCCAAAATGCGAAGCTATCAATTTACCAACCCATCTACATTCTATCTCTCACCTCTGGTCACAAGCGCTAGTCACAGACAAAATGAATGAAGTGGTGGAAATAGAGTGGTTGGGCTCAGCCTTGGATATAGGGTGAGGACATTCAGGGAGAGCTCAAAGTAGAGCTGCTGCTCTTCTTTGTTAAAAGGAGCCAGCAAAGGAATTTTGGGCATCTATCAAGGATGCCTCCTAAA
Source organism: Tachysurus vachellii (assembly GCF_030014155.1). Taxonomy (NCBI): domain Eukaryota; kingdom Metazoa; phylum Chordata; class Actinopteri; order Siluriformes; family Bagridae; genus Tachysurus; species Tachysurus vachellii. The sequence goes on from NC_083472.1 coordinate 17,792,391, forward strand.
GAAGGTGTTTTGGGCATGTCCAATGGGTAGAAGACCCTTGGGCCACCCCAAGGACTAGATGGAGAGATTATAACTCTTGTATGGTCTGGTAGCATTTGAGTATCTCCATGAGGCAGCTGATGGAAGTGACTAGGGAGAGAAAGGTCTGGGCATGTCTGCTTAAACTGATGCCCCCACCTGTATAAGCAGAAGATAATGTATGTATGTATGATGGATAGATACGTTATGGCCTTACATATGGCCATCTCATTGTGATAGCGTTAGAAAGTGCCGTCTACCACTATCATCCAAATCTTTGAAATATATGGAAGAGGTATACATATCTTCAGTTATTATGAAATGTTACGGCTCATGGGAGCCTAATATTATAGGAAGGCACTTGTTGATGAGAATCACAATAGCAGAAAAATAAGCAAAAAAAGCATTTTGGTTCAAACAAATGATGATAAACTATGACAAATGTACATAGTTGTTTAACACATCTAGATGTAAATATCAGATCTATTGTCTCATATTCATCTTTTGATCTCAAACCCAAATGTCTTCATTTTACATGTAAAAGTGTTTGGAAATGAATATGATATGTTCCGATTGTGGCTTTTCTGGCTGAATAAAAAAGGCAAAACCTTCACATCACTGTGGCTGAGGTACTGTATCATGCAGATGTGTTTGCCGAACAATTTCCTGACACCTGCCTTGTACTCAACAAATATTGCTAGAGTTGGTGTCCAAATTGAGCTTGAAAGAATTGATTGCTACATAAGAAATGTAAGCTTTCTCTGCTTTATGAAGTCACTTTATCAATTCCTATCCAGGAATTAAATGCCTTGATGACCCAAATTGGCCACTACAGGGTTGATTGTCATAGTGAAAGAGAGACATATATATATATATATATATATATATATATATATATATATATATATATATATATATATAGTCATTCATTCACCACAGCACAGCGGCTATTTAAAATCCAATTAAGATGCATGAATCAAAAGGTTCATCACTGCTAATTAAATGTACATTTCACTGGCTGATTGTCACCCCACAGCCCTCTTCACTCTGTCTGTGTTTTGCCTCCTACAAATGTAACAAGGAAGCATAATGCAGCTGTAAGTGTTCTTTCGAGGCAACAACCTTGTCAGTGCTGCCAATTTATTTGGCTGAGAAAGAAGGCAGATGCTTTTTTCCAGTCTACATTTTCTACCCTGAGCTGCAATATGTCACTTCCACTGCTATGGATGTCCTTATAACAAGGTTAGGATAGAGGGATAGGCCAGTTGAGTTGAGAAAGGATGCTACTGACTAAATCACATCTCGGCTGAAAGTGTCACTGGTTGGGGCAAAGCCAATAGATGTAGTGTCAAAAATTCAAACTACTAACATCACTACAATGTTATCACTAAAGAATCATTTGCATGTAACTGTAATAATACACATAGCAAAAGTAGCTGATGCAACACTGACATCTCTCACTGAGCTAACACATACGATGAGCTTTCAATAGTTGTGATTAATGTAAGACGTTGGTTTAAACTTCGCAAACTTTCTTAGACCATTGGTCATTTTAAATTTAACAGAACTGAGCTTAATCATTGGAATTCATGCACATTTTACAATATAGGAAGGAACAATATAGTTTTCTTCATCACATCTTTACAATTCCTAGTTATTTTCTAACTTTAACTTCTAACTGAAATCCCTAGAAACTTTTGACATCTATGTCACAGATATACCTTATGCTCATACCGAACAACTTTTAGAAGGCACAGTGACTGGCATTACATGAGAGACTCATAAAAGCAAATGGCTCCTCACTGTCCAATCACATGCCGCCTAGTCACACACCACTAACAAGCTAAAGGATATTTCCCAGCAGCATATATCAACAACATGCCATCAAAAACTAATCTCTGCTAGTTAATAAATATGACCTCTCAATAAGAAGTAAAACATTTACATTTACAATTACATTTACATTTACAGCATTTGGCAGACACCCTTATCCAGAGCGACGTACATACGTGCTTAAATCTCTAACATTGGATACATTAATGCTGGCTCACTGTTACATACTTAAGATACCATGAGTTTAAAACATTTGTTCAAAGTTACAATGAAAAAGTGTCAAAGGTTTTTTTTTTTTTTTTTTTTTTTAAATGCAAAAGATAAGGAAAGAAATGCTAGTTGAAGTGTTTCCTGAATAAGCAGGTCTTCAACCGCCGCTTGAAAATAGCCAGTTACTCAGCTGTCCGGACCTCTAGGGGAAGTTTGTTCTACCACCTTGGTGCCAGTACAGAGAAGAGTCTTGTAGTATACTTACCTCTTACCCTGAGAGATGGTGGAACCAGTCGAGCAGTGCTGGTAGATCGGAGGGTGCGGGGTGCAGTGCGCGGAGAGATGAGGGCTTTGAGGTAAGAGGGAGCTGGTCCATTTTTGGCTTTGTAGGCCAGCATCAGTGTTTTGAATCTGATGCGTGCAGCTACCGGAAGCCAGTGGAGGGATCGCAGCAGCGGGGTGGTATGTGAGAACTTTGGTAGGTTGAAAACAAGCCGGGCAGCTGCATTTTGGATCATTTGCAGAGGACGGATTGCATTCATAGGTAGACCTGCCAGCAGTGCGTTGCAGTAATCCAGTCTAGAGATGACAAGAGACTGAACAAGTACCTGAGCAGCCTGTGTGGACAGAAATGGCCGAATCCTTCTAATGTTGTAGAGAAGAAACCGACATGAGCGAGTCACATTAGCAACATGAGAGGAAAAGGACAGTTGATTGTCCATGGTTACCCCAAGGTTGCGAGCTGTGGCTGAAGGGGAGATCAGATCGTTGTGCAAGGATATAGCAAGTTCATGACCTGGGGATGAATCACCTGGGATGAAGAGCAGTTCAGTTTTGCTAGGATTGAGCTTTAACTGATGAGCAGTCATCCATGATGAAATTTCTGCCAGACATGCTGAGACATGAGCGTCAGAAGCTGTGGCATCAGAGGGTGGGAAAGAGAAGATAAGTTGTGTATCATCAGCATAGCAGTGTTAAGAGAACCCACGTGAGGAAATAACTTCCCCAAGAGAGTGAGTATACAGGGAGAAAAGAAGAGGACCAAGTACTGAGCCCTGTGGGACGCCAGTGGAGAGTCTGCGTGGAGCAGATGTCACTCCCTTCCATGTTACCTGATATGAGCGTCCTTCCAGGTAGGAAGCGAACCATTCCCAAGCAAAAACAACAAAAAAAACAAAACGGCAAATAAACGAATGGTGGAGAAACATTATAATTTGTCATTTTTAAAGTGTATATAAAAAGAGGTATGATTTTTAAGCTTTTATGATTAATTTATGTTTAATTGGAAGTGCTACTAAAAGCCATCATGGTGTAGAACAGCCAAAGTCTTCTTTGAATCCTCTATTGAAAAAGGGACATTTTTTCAAAATTTATATATATATATATATATATATATATATATATATATATATATATATATATATATAAAGATTTTTACATGATTTCTAAGAATTTTTACTTTTACTTATAGAATATTTTTATATATGAAGGTCAATCTACTTAAATTATATAAAAAAGATTATTTAAAAAATGTTAATCTCAAGTCTAAAGAAAGTTTGTACAAACCTGGTTTTGTGGATGTAGGTCACTTGCCCCATTTACTAAACAAAACAAAACTGACAGAATCACTGTGTTTGTAATAAAGTCTAAACAACACAAATCAGACAGATGACACATGATTATCGAAAATAAATTGAACAGAATTAATAAAAATCATAAGGAAAAAAAGAACTAAACACACAAGAAATTTACACGGCAATATAAAAGTGAGTGACCTGCTGTCAGTCTTTGACCCTTGACTCTTTTTTTTATTCTGGTGGACTGTGGCTTCAAAAATAATGCTGAAATCTAACACAATAAACAAAACTTTCTTTCTTTCTTTCTTTCTTTCTTTCTTTCTTTCTTTCTTTCTTTCGCTCGCCAGTTCATCGTTTCTAGCACTATATACAAAGCTATTCATGCAAAAAATCTCAAACATAATCTATCCATATAAGTCCTAAACCAGATTTGCTTCATGGCACACACCTTGGTTTAAAAGGAAATGAGAGAAACTGATTTGATTGGATTTTTCATTTGTGCCTTTTTTTGGCACACTACCACCTGCAGAAATACTAAGAATATGCAATGCTCTCGTGGTCTTGTGATGTTTTGCATTTAAACCTTCACATTTGTCAAAAACTAGGGCCTTAAAATGTTGCAGATATTAGAGATAACTCTCACTTTATCCTAAAATAGTTTCCAGACTCTGGTGCTAATACAGGGAAGGCATCCAATAAATTCTAACTGTAACATTTCTAAAGGTTGGGACCTTTCAGGGCTAGAAAAAGTCCTGAAATTTTTTTTTGAGGTGAAAGTGTGGATAATGTGTCGGCATCTACTCAACTAAAAGTGCAATTGTACATGAGGAATCTAAGTTGTACATAAGGTAGCCAAGGAATATTAAAAATAACCAACGAATGTTAGAATGTTTTTATGCCTCCTAGGGAGGTGAAGGAGGTTTTCCATGAGTTTTGGTTTACTCCATCATATAGAAAGATTTGACTGAGGTAGGACTGAGGCACTCATCCTCAAGTTCATCACTGCTGTGTTGAGGCTTATCCATATTCAGACATACATACAGTAGATAGCTATAGCATTAACTACACTGCGTTCATGAAAAGGTCACTGCAGATGATGAATTGGTGTATTTTAAAAATCTTTGATAAACTTGATTGTTTGCTAAACAGAAATGATTAAGTGCTTAACTTAGCCCATTGGATTAATTAGTGTACCGTCATTGGCTCGATAAGAGAAGAGATTTGAAACAAGTACATTGAAGGTCTGAATAAAAATCCAACAGTAAAATGAGTTTTGTTTCTTGCAAATGTAATTAAGTAAGCATATGCGGATTTCAGTAAGACTCAAGTGAAATGTAAATACCCTAAAATAATACTTAAGTATAGTAATGAAGTGCAATTTAAATCACTCAACATTTACTCATCATTGTCACTGATTCCATGAGCAATACAAATCCATCCATTCTTAACCCTGCGTAAAGCTTATTAATATAAAGAAGTACAAAACAAACAAAAATGCAATCAACAAAAATAACACTGAGCTGATATGACTGAATCACCAACACTGCCACAAATCAGACTGATTAAAACAATTACATTCTACATTACTTTGTGCACTGATTTCAGACAGGAGCCACTGAAGCAGGTAATGCTGCAAAGTCTGAATAAAGCTGCTTCCTTAATACTAACACCCACATAATCTGTATTGATTTTGGGTTAGGCACCATTTCTAAAAGTGCAGTCCACATGGCCTCTAAAAAAACATGACAGGTTCTTTCCCTGCATTGCAGCTTTCTTTTATCCCACACCGTTGTCCCTGCTTTCACTCCTTTGCTCCCTTTCCTCCAAGCCCTACGTAGTTTACTGTCTTCTACTACATTAGGGATGTGGTAGACTAGTGGTTATTAAGGTTTTGGGCTACCAATGGGTAGGTTGTGAGTTTGAAACCTATGTCCACCAAGCTGTCACTGCTGGGCCCCTGAGCAAGGCTCTTAACCCTCAGTTGCTCAGTTGTATAAAAATGAGATAAAAACATAAGTCGCTCTGGATAAGGGCGTCTGCTAAATGCTGTAAATGTACATTGCATTGTCCCAGCTTCGTGTTTAACGTTTGCTTTTTGTAGTAACACTAAAACAATTTTTTTTTACATCTACCACGTGTACATCACTTAGCTGTAGATTTAGGTAACAATGAGGTAAGCATAAGATAAAAACTCTACAGTACTAGGTCATGGTGTAAATACGGCCAGTACAGAGACACCAAGGGATTAAGCAGAAACAGATTTGATATTTCAGAGGAAAAATCTGTGAGTAGAAATGATACCGATACTATATGTTTAATCAGGAAAGCACAATGTAAATAATTTAAAAGACAGGAAATTTATTCACCCGAAGTAATCGCACAAAGACATTATAATGATGTTACATAAAACTTGATCTTCTATCATGTACAGTATTTTTTTTTGTTATTCCACTTTCAGCTTGTTATGCCAAAGAGTTATTCAATTATAAGGTATTTCATAAGACACACAATATTTTTCTGTATAACACCTAGAAAGGGATTTTAGTGAAAATGAGTTAAACCGTCCTAATGCAGAAGAGGGCTTACTGTGGCATCAGTGAGCCTAATACCGGGAATGAATACTAAATATTTTCAGTCTTGTTTCTGCGGTGCTTATGTTTCAGCTGGAATAAGACATGATGATGTGTGGAGACAGAATTCCTGTTGAAGGTTATTGCAGCTTGGTGTCCTTCGTTCTACCCTCGCACATTTTCCACCCACAAAGCCTTCTGGTTGTAGAGAGAGATTAGTTTGTACATTTATAGACACTTATTATATGAGCTCTGGTGTTCATGTACCATAATTGCTCATGGGTAAAATTCATTTTCATGCTTAGAAGAATGCAGTAACTACTGCAACTACTGCATGCTGTTTTCCTTTCCAGTAGAACTAATCTGTAGATTTTGACTAATAGGTGATATACCATATTTAGAGGTGTTGCTAAGGGGTTAATTTCAGGTTTGAAGCCAACCCACTAGAACATTTTATGACAATCCCTAATGCTCTTGTGACTGAGTGAGGGGAAAAAAACCCAACAGCTATATTCCAAAAATTAGTGCCAGTCTTTAAATCTGGAATATATGTGTTTTGGTCAGGTGTCCGCATACTTTTGGTCATGTAGTGTACACAACATTCAGTATACTCACTCACTCATTTCCTACCGCTTATCCGAACTACCTCGGGTCACGGGGAGCCTGTGCCTATCTCAGGCGTCATCGGGCATCAAGGCAGGATACACCCTGGACGGAGTGCCAACCCATCGCAGGGCACACACACACACTCTCATTCACTTACGCAATCACACACTATGGACAATTTTCTAGAGATGCCAATCAACCTACCATGCATGTCTTTGGACCGGGGGAGGAAACCGGAGTACCCGGAGGAAACCACCGAGGCACGGGGAGAACATGCAAACTCCACACACGCAAGGCGGAGGCGGGAATCGAACCCCCAACCTGGAGGTGTGAGGCAAACGTGCTAACCACTAAGCCACCATGCTCCCCTACATTCAGTATACAGTATGTAACAACACTGGCAGTAATTGTGCTGTGATAATTTCAATAAAAGTCCAAAGAAGTCATCAGTACAATTCCATAATCAACATCCCTAAATGTCACTGATTGTGTCCCTTGGTTTGGTTAATCACATATTACTACCAACCAGCTGCTATGATGAGAAACAAAATGAGGACAATGTTAGAATTTTTTGATTTCCTTTGTGAAAGCCAGTTAGCTTCACTCTGAGCACCCTGGAGACTTTTCTTTGTTGCAGCATTACCTATGATTCCTTTCCTAAATGCTAAATAAATGTCTCCTCACAGAAAACCTTCAGAAAGCTGCAGCAACAATTACACACATTTTAAAAATCGAAGTAAATGTTAATCTAAACAGAACCAGCGTTGTGGTATAACAATAAATAACACTGATGATATGAACTCATTTATAGAACCCTGTATTTCCAAGGTGTGTCGAATAATATGCTTGATTAGACCATATAAATGGTATTTTTACTAGTTTACTAGTTCGCTAGTTTTAATAGTCTAGCATTTAAATTTCAGCAGTGGCCAGAAAGCACTATTAAAGCTGGGATTTGTGAGTAATGCGAGACAGTTGCAGTGTATCTGTAGCAAGTGTTCACTCAGTGGGAAGGCACTCGTCTGGTGTTCTGCAGGATGCACCATGGGAGTCTCCTGTTTCAGCTGGTGCACATTACTGAAGAGACAGATGTAGGCACCTTACGGAGCAATTGATCAAAGATCAAGTGTTTTTGTTCACCCTTGCAGCATATCATCCTCTTTTTTGTTTTGTGGCTCTTTCAGTGTGCATTGTCTTCGGTAGGAGAAAATCAGCTCAGTTTATGCAGGCTGCAGCATTTCCTTGATAAGCAGGATGAACACTGGGCAGTTCGGTGACTCATCATGTTTATGAACAAAAAATTGCTGCTTTAATATATTTTAAAAATGGCTACTTTACAGGAAGAATGATTATCCAGCTCAATACACAGAATAAACGGAATTTACACTTTCACTGCTACTTAAATCTACATACTGTATACACATGTATATAAGATTTTATACCATTTGTCTCCTTGAAAATGTCTCCATCTTTAAATTATTTGTCATTAGGTTTGTTTTTCATTAGCTTATGGACAAATGCAGGGATGAACATACTGTATGATCGGTACTAAGGAAGATATTTGCAGTCATTTCAAACAGAGAGAAATTAGCAAGTGAAACAGAACTCTTATTGCACTATTTCATAAATTTACTCTTTAAATCTGGCTACTAATTATTTATTTAAATAAATGTTAATTGGCAAAGTGTACGGCTATTTGAAAAATAGAATAATGCAGATAGCATAAAATATTAATGCTGTACCACAAAAATAAATACGAACATAAATGTTTTATCTACGGCTGGTCGTGTAAAATATTTATGTATTCTGTACATTCTAGCCTATGGGACGTTTCTTTCAATAAGCTGATTTTCTAGAAATGTCCGTTTTATCACCACTAGTGACTTCTAGTTTGAATGACTATATATGAAATTTTATTTAATAAGTTAATTGTAGCGCTTCCCACCCAAAGGATTTGCAGTGCATCCCACACCTATCCATAAAAGATCAAGGCAGGAACTAAATAATACATATCACAGCAAGACGGCACAGGTAGAAATATCAGCATGCATATCGTATTCCTGTGATTGCTCCAGAATCTTGGCATTCACCCTAAACACAAACATCAATGAATTTTGTGCAAATCCATAAGAGATGATTATGGGAAAAAATATAAATAAGTCAACAGCGGGGACTGTGTCAAAAGATGACATATGTCTCGCTTGGAATGTTGTGGCTGATCTGAAACATCCAGCTGCTTTCTTCCGTCTGGGTCTAATTAAACCAGAATGTGGTTCCTGAAAACCAGATCTGAAATAGAAGTCGAACCCCATTAATCAGTATTTTTTTCCCCCCTGTCAGCCCTCTGATAGTTTTAATTAAAAACCCCCTGGAACAGTGGTTCACACATGTCAGCTCAGATTTGAAAGCCTCAGCATGTAAGTAGGACACTCATTATATAGAATGTGGGATATGTGCAAGCCCCTAATGGGCATCTGGATGTCTTGCAGTAAACCTTTAATGACATCAAAAATCTGCCACCAAGCAAACCTGTAACTGATGGAACTTGGCGGAGTGGTTGTACTAAGCGACAACTATCCTCCAACTAATTGGAGTTGGCTAAGAACAGTACAGAATGTTCCGTATTTCTGCACTCCATCTCCATTTTACTTCTCAGCATGTACAAGTCTATTATAGCTCTCCCAGTCTTAAGAAATGACAGACTCACTATAAAGTGCTGTCATGAGGTCCTTCTGTGTTGTATTTAGCTTGTATAACCTCATACTTTGGTAATATATTCTTGCTTACGGTGAGGTCTTGAAATAGCATAAATAGCTTATATAAACCTCAGGACATATGATGTCATTATAGTACAATATATGGTGGTGAAATTCCTTCTTTGTTAAAATTGATTCATTTAGATTCAGTTAGACTTGGTGGTGTTTAAGCTAATATCCAGGGTTTTTACTAGAGTTTAGGACCCTGACTGAACTTTGGACCCTATATTTGGACCCTGACTGAGCTTTATGAACATTCGCTGAACATATGGCTGACTCCTAGTACATGTGTCACAGTGTAACTGCATGCCTTTTGCAGTACAGTGTGGGCCTGATTTGGGCTATCATTCATTCTCGTATGTGGGTCACATCTAAGCTAAAGGAAATTTGCTGACTTTGCTGACATTGAGCATTGAGCAACGGAAAGCTGTAACATGCTCACCCAGTCAAGTTTAGGATAAAAAGCTGGTAGATACTGTTTTGATGAACTATACAATACATGGCCATATGTATGTAGGCAACTGACCATCACATCTTGTGCTTGTTGAACATTTTATTCCAAAGTGAGTCCCCCTTTGCTGCAGTAATAGCCTTTAAACGTTTTGAAAGTCTTTGCACTAGATTTTAGAAAATGGATGTGGGGGCATTCCAAATAATCCCATTCCAACAGTGGCAAAGCCCTTAATTCAACTGAAGGGAACTCTTAAAGCTGCAGCATACAAAAACACGTACTTTCTAGCAGCAGTTTGGGAAAGAATCCTGGTGTGATGATCATGTGTCCACATATTTTGCTAATATAATACAGACTAAAGGAATTAATTATTATATGACATATAATAATTCTAATAATGTTTCTGAAGCAGCACATCATGTATACATCCATGATAAATTTTCAGAAAGTCACCGGCTGACATTTTGTATGTGAGATGTCGTTTTCTCTACTTGCATGGAACATTAATGAGATTGTTTGAGTCTGTTGGTTTTCAGGTGTCTCTGGTGTTTTCTCTGGATATATTAAATTGCAAAGTGTCTATATGTTTTAAGCCAGAATTATATCATGACTTTGCGCAACACAGAGTGATCAGGAAGTCATTGTTTTTATTTCCATCGTATCAGCTCCGATCGTCTTCCGTGCGATGAAGATCTCGGACCTCCACTGAGATGAGGCCGACTCTGTGAGAATCCTGAGACATCTACAGATCTACCAGCTCCAGTTGGACTCTGTGATACTAAAGAGGAGATCTGAACTCCATGTGATCCTTACACCAATACAGCATCTGTTTGACTGTATATTTGTAATCACACCCTCTAGTGTCACCCATATGAGGATGGGTTCCCCTTTGAGTCTGGTTCCTCTCAAGGTTTCTTCCTTACCAATTTAAGGGAGTTTTTACTTGCCACTGCTGCCTGAGTCACCTCAGACTTGCTCATTGGGGATAAACACATATACATACATACATACTGTGAACTATATATATCTTGAATTTTTATTATATTAATTCTTTATACTTCTCCTTATGTTTACCTTCTGCTCTATGTTTATGTTCTGTAAAGCTGCCTTGAGACGATGTCTATTGTAAAATGCGCTATACAAATAAACTTGAATTGAATTGAATTATCTGGCTGTTAGATAAGAGAGGGAAAAAAATGCACATGGCCTTTATCAGAAGCCCACTGAACCTAATAAAAAAGGTTACTGATTTGCGTACTCTTGCAGACTGCGTAGTCATGGTGCAATTTTTCTTATAAACAGTACATCGTAATATACTGTACCTTTAAAGACAAGACATGATGATTCATGCTGTGAAGTAGATTCAAAATCAGTTTTGCCTCCTATCTAAACATGGCTGATGGTTAATTTCAGCCTTAATTGCAACACCATTCCCTCTGTGCTTGCAGACATATTGCTTACTTCATCTCCCCCTGTCTTTCAAGTGCACTTTTTGACCCCCAGGGCCTTTTTTCATCATGTCCAATTTGCTTGCCTGGGAAAAAGCAACTAATTATGTTTGGGGATTTGACTTCTTTGGATGGCAGGATGAGCCACGAGCTTTGATTAGACTGCTTTATCACCCCTGAACCCCATTACCCTCCTGACGCTGATGAACCTACTGCACAGTACTGACTGTAGAACTTCAACCTCTGTAACAGCCAACAATTTCAATAGACTTACATATAGGGGGAATTGTTGATAAAACTGTACTAGTACTCTAGAAGAGTGGTATACTTATTCCTAATTTTTCCAACAATGAAATGGTACCTCGTTACCAGATCAAATCACATAATTAGGATTAATGGAAATTAAATTGGAGTAGACTTTATAGTACCTTTGAGCTTGGTCATCTCAGCAGACAAAACTGCTAAACAAGCCCTTAAATTTTATTTAAGTAAATTGTCCAATTTCTTGGATGAATAATTGGTACCAAAACCCAACAAAATAATTTTTTTGTATAGAAATTTTTAAGCAGTTGCTTGGAAAATCTGCTCAAAAGATTAACCCAATTAGACAATTTTATGTCAGGTCAAAAACCTCAATGTTGTTTTTTTGAGGGAAATTTAAGTAAAAATGAAGGCAAACTCACCCTAAAGAACTCTTTGGTAGAACCTGAGTCCAATGTTCCATAGGCAATCTCAGTTTGTTTGGCTAGATCTTCTGCACTTTCAATGGGCGATACCATCCTCTCGACTGTAAGGAAGGCAGCTAGGTTAGCAGTATAGGACGAGATGATGATGAGAGTGAAGAACCACCAGACACCTCCCACTATTCTTCCCGATAAGGACCTGGAAAACAATCACACATATAATACCATTTAAAACATGACATAATGTAATGGTACAAACAGTACAAAATGAATAATCTATGTCTGATCCCAGATGACACATCTGTCTAGCACCGGTAACTGCTGTTAAAGTATTTCTTTAGCAAGATCAAAAATAACAATCTGCATCATTACACAAGGACTTTGTGTGGTGTGTAAGGTAAGCCTAAACAGGCAAAAGAAATTAAACTGAGAAATGCACCAGAAAGTTAAATGGAATGCTCATGACAAATTATTGTGGGAGAAGACATTTTGGTGTCAGGGTGATGCATGGCTGACAGCAGTGTCAGATCTTCAATTATTCTACTCAACCAGTAATGATAATAGCTGATCACTCACAATCCTCACAATGCCTGAAATGACCCATGTACGCAATATGGCAATGTTTCTGCATTCCACTTCAACTCATTTGTTATTTGCTGCCATTTTTATGATCACAAGGCTTGGTGCATACTAATGGAGGTGGCTGTGTATGTGATATATACTGCACTACCCTGAGTGTAAATGTTGGAACATGTCAAAGGCATTAAACAGGGTGTATTGAGACATTTCTGATAAACTTGTGACCAGGGCAGGGAAGGAAAGAAGACATTAATAATACCATATGTCAAAAGGTTATCGTGATGTTATGATGCTATAAGCTACTATACATGTTGAGATGCCTATACCTGACAACATAAAGTTCTACAGTCTAGAGTTCATACTGAATGGTTTTAGGTATCAGTTTTTTCAACTGTGTTTGAAACAGCAAGTGTGCTTGCCAGGCTTAAAAAATAAACAATGCAGCCCAACTACATCTCAAAAGCCTCACAAAATCTTGCAATAAACCCAAAAAAAATCCAGCCAATTGAAAAAAGAAATATTTTTTCTTTTCTTTTTCACGCTTTGTTGGTCACTCAAAAGAGGAAGTGGAATAAGTTGTATGGATATGATTGAGGATTTCTTTTGGCTGCTCCCTGTTCGGGGTCTCCACAGTGGATCAGATGGTCCGCATAGTAGATTTGGCACAGGTTTTACACCAGATGCCCTTCCTGACACAACCTTCCTATTTTATCCGGGCTTGGACCGGCACTGAGAGTTAACACTTCAGTGGCTGGGATAGCTAACTGCCTGGGAATCGAACCTGGGCCATGGCAATAAGAGTGCAGGATCATACCTGCTGGACCACCAGGGGGCCTGAAGATAGACATTTGATGAGCTGTGAAATTTTTGCAAGATCTAAAGGAAAATTTTTCAGATTTACATAACTATTAATACCAAATTTTATTTACTCTCAGCATCGGATTCCTAAAACAAGAGGCAGACCTATTCCAAGGCCAGTGACTGAATTTACAAAAATCTCTATAGCAGTAAAGCTTCAAGATTCATTCTTAATATCGCAAACAATTATAGCATCTACCAACCAGCTTATATCATGATTTCTCTAGGATTTCTCCAGCTTTGGTGATAAAGTGCTCTATGTACAGATTTAAAATGGAAATAAGATTAATAAAATCACCAACAATGGCCAAACATCAACAAATACACGTATTTGTAATATATACTTTTTCCCTTAATGAAAAGCTTTGCTTTTATCACTGTATTGAAAGGTGCCATGTTTTAATTTGTTTAACACATTTAGATGTAAATTCCACGTTCTGATCTAGCATCTTATAATCATCCTTTCATCTCAAACCCAAATATCTTCAGTGCATAGAAAACCCAACAGAACCGGTCTTGATGTTCTGACACTTTTAGTGGGAACTATATATGTCTTCACACATTTAATACTTAAACACATTTAATAGTGGCATTTCTGTTAGAATTTTATTCATTTGGAATAAATAAGAGGCTTTGCTCAGCTTAGAACATCTAAAATTCAGCATTATACCCAAGGGTCAAAGTCCAGTATTAATCTGGGCTTCTACTCCCTGAGGGGTCCCCAAAGTCATTTATTAAACAGCTCATTATGATTAAGCATTTCCAGTAAGCATAGCAACTAAATCTGCACTTTATTGCCTGTTGTTATTATAATCCCTGCAGCAAAATATATGAGGTAATTCGTTTTTTTCTCTTGCACCCTAGACAAATAGAACCAGTTTGTGTTGAAATTTAGATCCATTTGATGGCTGTATGCTTGCCTCGAATGCAGTTTTCTGTCACTCATGTACTCTGAGAAACACATAAATGACACACAGCACTGCAGGATTTTATGGACTGATGCAATGTAATTATTTGGTTTGCGGTGGTATTGACAATAGGGTAGAGAAGAGAACAGTGTTGCTGTGTCATCAGAATAAGCAGATTATCCTGGAGATGTATGAGTCAACTGCAAACAACACCACTGTATTTATCTCATTCAGACTAGAGGAAATCAAGTGAACCGAGAGGCTGAGCAGAAACATGTTCTTAATACTTCTACTATTTCCTAAGTGATATCCATTATTTAATGTTTCTTTAATAGAATTCTTTTATCTTAATTCTCATTTGGTTCATTGTTGGTGCTGGATTCAATAGTAGTCTGTTATTAGAAAAAGAAGCATTACAATGAAGACACAAGTTAGTGAAAATACAATTGTAATCACTTTAAACTAAATTAGATTTATACTGACCAGTACATTTCACTCAATATAAACTAAGTTTAATCCATGAAAAATTGTCCATTACAGTCAATTGTTGAATAATGTATTAAATCACCCAGAATAATCCACTTAGCCACAATGAGAAAAGATCTGTCATGAAAAATACAAAGCATCTCCTGACTCGGGCAAAATGACTCGCCAAATAAATAAATAAATAAATAAATAAATAAAAATCTACTTCATTCTAACTATTAAAATCTCCACAATAAATGTGTTTTCCTTCTCATTACGCAATACTAACTTTGTTTTAATAGGATTAGATTTGTTTTTGCATTTTTATACTAAACCCATTTGTTTGCAATTGCTCATTTCTGTTATTTGTCTAAAGCTTCGACAAGCTCCACAGGAGAAATATTTGGAGATGTGCAAAATGATCTGTGACAGACTGCAGCATGATGTAGTCCTAATTAATCAGCTTCCTGCTGCTGTATTTAGGAACAGCTTGAACCCATTTCAGGTGCGAGCAAAAAACTAAAGTCCAACACAAACATATAAAAAGGTTAAAGATGAGAAAACCATAACTGAAACTAAAGCCACTATCAAATTTATCAGGAATTTCAAAATATTATTATGATGTGTGTGATGTAAAATAGTTTATGCATATGCCAAATTTTATCACAAGGGATGTCTGCATGGTAATATTCAATTTAAGGTTAATAAAGGGTAATAAACTATTAAGTAAAAGCATGTATAAATAAATACATTAAATAAACAAATAAACATTAAATAGAAATTAATGTGGTATTACAGCAGTAAGTTAAATACTTATTAAGTACTTATTCTGTAATGTTTAAAATGCATTTTATATTTCTACTTGTGCAGTGTACTTCATGAATATCATTAGATTATATTTATATAATTCAGTTATTTGGCATACAATATTTATTTATAACATATAGTTATCAGATGAAAACGTTTTCCCATATAATAATATTATTTATTATTTCCCCAGTCCTAGTGCCCCATTGCCTTGCATGATTTCAAGCTACCTCTTTCCCCAAAAGTAGGTGCTAGAGGCAAGAAATATACTTTCAAAGCAATATAATAGAGTTGGTTATCCAATATTTAGTATAGAAATTGTTTTATTGTATATTTAGTAATGGTTTTATATGTACAGTATAAAGCATGCTGGGTGGTTTGCTGTTACAGGTCAGTGATCAATGAGAGTAACAGTATGTCTGTATTTATTTATTCCTCTTCTATCACAGCAATCTATCAACATTAATAAAATAAAATAAATTGAAACATAAAAATAACATTATATGAATGCTAGTCATCACTTACATTTTAATAGCTATAAACAATCATCTTTAATTATATCGCAACTACTGCTTGAGCTCAGAATAATGACTTCAACAAAATAATTAATATAAAAATTCTGAGATTTAAATTTACTTATTTAAGTTAATTTAAAAGTTATGTATAAATGATGTAAAAACAAACTGTAAAGTGATATCGTATTTATTTGTTTTATTTTACTAATCCAATTTGCCCCCATTGCTGTAAAATACAATATTATTTTAGAATATAACAGTAGGAAGACAGTAAAAGTGAATATAAACACATTTACAGAAATGTTTTCATGTTCTGAGATTACTGCAGTTAGCTTTTGTTAATCCATTGCCCTGTGCACAAGACATACTGTAAATTCATGGAGCAGTGAAAGTCTGGATTGAGCTCCGACTACAGTCTATGCTTCTGATGAGTTCCTTAGTGTTTAAAAAGAAATTTATATCAGAGTAAAGGTAAATGGAAATTTAATAGGACACAAACAAGCTTGTGCTTTCAGTGTATCCTACTGCGCATGGATCTCATTATCACAGACACTTTAATTCATTTAAGAAACCATTGCAAGCCTTCTATAACTGGATTGGAATTACTCAACATTTCCTAACATGTCCTAAACTATCTAAACAGCTGCTACAGAGTGAGAAGGCACAGACCCTTAAACTGAAAGCTCAAACCCACTGTGGGATAAATGATGGCTGTTTTTATGGCTGTATATTTTTGCAAAAAGTATGAGAGTAGAATAGTGATGAGGCCACCAACCTTGGTGAGATATCACAGCCCTGCTGCATGAATGCCCCCAGAGAGAACCACAGGCTGTTAAAAATCCCAAAGTCATTAGGCGGGTCGGGAGGAGTCTGGGGATCTTTGGCTTCATCTGTCTCGTCCAGATGCCATTCGTACGGACTGAAGCGGCTCACGAGGAACAGCACCACACTCACGCCGATGTAGGCGAACACTATGCACATCCAGATCTCATATGCCAGCGGGTCCAGGAACGAGAACACGCCTGGCTTGGACTTCTGAGGTTTCTTGATCATAATAGAAATACCCAAGCTCATGAAGGGCTTAGAAAAATCTATCACTTCTTCTCGAACCAGCGTTATAGTCAGTGGTGCAACAGCTATGTCCGCTCTCTAAAAGAAAAAAAAAAAAGGCACGTGTAGCAGCACTTGTTAGTGTAACTTGTTCGTGTAAAGTTGTCAATAGATTTGCAACCCAAAAGCATTTCCTGCATTTAACAAATGGAATTTTTAAACATGCTCTAAATCAGTCACTGTTTTTAGTATTTGGGTATCTTTGTTCCTTGACAAGCTCATCACACAAGTGAATGTCATTTTGCATGCATCCTCTTTGAAACAAAATTAAAAAAACAAGCAAGAAAGGGATTCTAAATAAATACTTTGCCTTTGCCCCAGGGTACAGTTCCCTACACTGCAGAACTTAAAATAAGGCTCCTGTTAAAAAAAAGAGGACATCCAGTGCCTCGGAGCATCTACAAAAGATATGCAAAGCACAACAGTTTTGATTGCACAGTGCCGAAAAAGACAGCTGAGCTTTTACAAGCAATTCAATGGCTTAAGCCTTATGCTGACCTCCACTTCATTCGGCCTAAAGGAGACTGCAAATCTTTTGCCTAACACTTTCTGTCCTCCTCATGTGTCACCAACTGCTGCTCTGGGAACTGTGGGCTTGAGATGTGACAAGCAGAATCTGTAGCAGCTTCAGCTTTGTCTCTCGAGGGCAGTCGAATGTAAGGTCAGCAAGAGATCCCAGATCTCTGATCCTTCCCCCACCACGAAGCTATTAGTTATGCAATAAGGCAAGATAAGGTCATGGAAACTTTGCAGGTGACTGGTGGGTATAAAAGCTCCATGCAAATATTCATTTCCTTTTATCTTGCAGTCAGTAGTGAGTGGAACACTAGCGTACTGTCTCAATAAATCATAGAATAATTTGCATATAAATAGCTAATTAAGTGTCTACCAGAAGTGATTTATCGGTAAGGCAGAAACACACCTCGGATCTCTTCTTCCTGCACTATGGATAAATAATTAGACCTGATCATCTTTTCTAAATCCAGGGTGAAATATGTACTAAATATATAATAACTGTGTGTGTGTTTGGTATGATCGGAGTGTAATTTGCATGAAGATTTATAATAATAGTAATAATAATAATAATAATAATAATAATAATAATAATAATAATAATAAGTATTATTATTATTATTATTATTATTATTATTATTATTATTATTTTTATTATTTTTATTATTATTATTATTGTTATTAATCAGTGGTGCATCTAGGTTCATACTATCAAGCCAAATGCTTAATTATGCTACAGTAGCTGTACCCGGCAGCTCTGTAAAAGTAGAAATTATGCTGGTGTGTTTAAGTGACTTATGAAAAAGCAACTTCTGGTACAAACTATCGATTTGTGGATGACTTTGTAATGCACTTCATAGTTTATAATACAATTGAAGATATAGAAAATACAATCCTGAGCAAATAGAAACTGAAAAAAAAAAAAAAGAAAACATCTTCACAGTCACACATCATTATTCCATGTAATAACCAATAAACAGATGTGGATCTCAGCATGACAGTCAATACTGAGCATCAACAACAACAAAAGCCTGTACAGGCCAACATATGAGGGTGACCTTTAAAATGCATGGAGAATAAAATAAATATTCTGGTCAAAAGGTCATGACAGTATTAGCCCTAACTGTCCAGGCTGATGTAGCACACCAAGTGTTCTAGACTAAATGGAAATGTTTTTCTTCTTCTCCTACCTAGAGTGGACTTTCTTACCCTCATTTTGAGTGTAATTTCGACCCAGAGCACATCAAAAATAGGCAATTTCTTTGGCTGATAGTTAGGAAATTGAACAGATGAGGTAACCCAACTCTCATACATTTTATATACAGCTGTTCAGTGCAGGCCGGAAGAATTGGGAATGATTTCACTGGCTTTGCCTGCATTTACAGCACGGGAGCACGTTGACAAATGAAAAAGTGAATGCTTGGCCTGGTACAAGCAGTGAAAGTGGCTTTCTGATGTAGTGATGCTGAGATGAATCAGTGGGCAGCACACTGTGAGGCAGTAGACCACAAAGCACAATTTTACCTCTCGTATTGAACCGGATTTAGCCGCCCCTATGTGTATTAATTGCTGCTATTGCTGCGTGTAATGACATCATGCTAACTGACTTTAATACACAAGCTACTTACACTATATGGACAAAGACTGTGGACCTGTGGACACCTGACTATCACCCCCATATGGGGTTGTTCCCCCAAACTGTGGCCTCAAAATTGGAAGCACAAAGTTGTGTAGAATACCTTGTACTAATGCTGTAACTGGAAACTAAAGGCCCAAACCTGTTCCATTATGACTGTGCCTCTGTGCACAAAGTGAGCTCCATGATGAGATGGTTTGACAAGGTGGAGCAAAGAAACTGAGTGTCCAGTACAGAACCCTGTCCTCAACCACACTGAACACCTTTGGGGTGAACAGGAACACTGACTGCACCTCAGACCTCCTCACCTTTACTGCACGAAATATTGTTTGAACATTCAGTATTCACATACAGTATTTACACTGGTCGGCGCTGTTTCTGTTTACTGTTTATTGTCTTTTGTGTATTGTATTTTTTGTACTTTTTGTATTGTCTAGAAACTTTTTGTCCTGCACTGTCTTTTGTCCTGCACTGTCTTGTCTGTCTTGTTTGTCTTGTCCTGCACTGTTTGTACCAGGTTGCACAGTTGCACTTTATGTGGCTAGGACTACTTACAAGTCCTTAGTCTTGTCTTTGTTTTATGTAGCACCACAATTTTTTGTTGTCTCATTTCACTGTGTACTGCAACAGCTATATATGGTTGAAATGACAATAAAAGCTTCTTGACTTGACTTGACTTGACTTGACCCTTAATCAGTGCCTGACCTCACCGATGCTTTTGTGTCTGAATGAACACAAATCTCCACAACCATGCTCCATTATCTAGTAGAAAGCCTTTACAGAAGAGTGAAGGTTATTATAACTGGAATGGGGATTGGGATGCTCCCCATATGGGTGAAATAGTCCGTTGTCCACAATCGTTTGGCCATATAGTATAGTATATATAGTACATGAGTACAGGACATGTGTACAGGACATGGTGCATTGTCCTCATTTGTTGTCATAAGTGCTGCCCCATTCATTCATTCATTCATCTTCTACCGCTTATCCGAACTACCTCGGGTCACGGGGAGCCTGTGCCTATCTCAGGCGTCATTGGGCATCAAGGCAGGATACACCCTGGACGGAGTGCCAACCCATTCCTAGGGACAATTTTCCAGATGCCAATCAACCTACCATGCATGTCTTTGGACCGGGGGAGGAAACCGGAGTACCCGGAGGAAACCCCTGAGGCACGGGGAGAACATGCAAACTCCATACAGACAAGGTGGAGGTGGGAATCGAACGTGCTAACCACTAAGCCACCGTGCCCCAGTGCTGCCCCAATAAATTGTTAAATCTGGTTTATATATATAAATATAGAATAAAAAGAATATATATAGAAGGGGGGCACGGTGGCTTAGTGGTTAGCACGTTTACTTTTAATATATATATTTTTTAAATATATATATCTTAGCCCCTTCTCTTGTCCTTTACCAGTTCAGAATTCCCTCCCTTTGGTCAGTCTTCCAAACAAGCACATATACAATCCTGTCTGACATATTTAAGGAGAAGAATGAATTAGTGGAGAGAGATAAGATGGTAAAAATAAACTGGTACTCACCCCATATACTAGTTCACCCACCATCCCGTTCCATGTTTTGGTCTCAGGGTCACGGGCGCCATACTTTCCGTCCATGACTATGGACAGTCTGTACTTAATCCCAACGTGTTTGGCTATCTCAGAAGCTAAATCGACACAGTAGCCTTCATACTTCTCATTGCCTTCCAGATGCATATGGTTTTTCTTGTACATCACATACGGTGCTTCCTGTTAATCAAACACACGCTGGTTTATTGTCATCTGTGCGCGACAGTCACCAGAGCCGAATGACAGCTGAACAGTTAAAAGCATGCAAAGGTGTGCAGGGTAATCATATACAGACCTGCTCACTCTCCTTCTTTCTCTCTTTCACTCCAACACACACACTTTCATACACTCATTCTCACTTTCTAGATCTCCATACTCTTTCAAGATCACTCTTTACCTCAGACACACACACACCTGTACACAATTTAAACAGCATGACATCAAGAACACGATGGATAAGACAAAGAGAACAAACATGGAGTCGTGTGATTTTGACGAGACCCCTTTTTCTAATGCACCCAGCCCCTACTAACAATATGACTGTGAAGATGGATGGAGAACAATGACACAAAACCACACCCTGTTCCACACACTCCCTCAGTGTTGGAGTTTGAACTTTAGAGTGGGGGCTGAGTTGCATTATCTAACCAAATGTTCACACTAACAAGCAACAAAGCAACAGGTGACAGGTGACAGGTTTAGTTTCTACATACATGTGTTACAGATAATCATGATTTCATGACTATGTAAAAAAAAGTATCGTGCTTTTGCACTAATTAGGTAAGACTCATTCAAGCAAAAAAAAAAAACTTAAATGAGTTTTTGACCAATCCTGTGCTGTTCTTTCCACATATTTTTCAGTTCAACCTTTATCTATCTGCAGTAATTTCCAATTTACTATTTGAAAATGAAAAAAAAAAACAAAAACGGAGGAACTCTTGTAACTGTGGCTTCTTCATATTTGGTCATAAATGACTACTTGATAAATGTGAGACAATACAACAAAAAAATAAGCTTGGATAGCAGTAACAGGGATTGTTTTTGTGCTTCAGATGAATGTATGTAGCTACTACAGTTAGCTTGCTAATCTGGAAATGAAGCTAGTAAGAAATGTAGCATGGAACATTTCACGTCAGTTAATGCATTATGTACTATGGGTTTAATTAGTTAGCTATTAAGAAGCATTGATGTCTTGGCTGCTATCATTTTACATCAGAAATATACAAACAAACAAAAACCCACATATGACAATGGTAGCAGTTTCTATGCACCCAACCAAAGACAAACTATAAGCAATGTGTTGCTTGTTAGCATGAACGTAAGGTAAGTGGTGAGAGATTGGTTTGGTGGTCAGGGTCTAGAGAGGTGATTTCCTTTTCATAAAGTAAATGGCAGTGACTGGAGACAGACAAATCCGCTTCAAGCATGTTGCATCATTGTGTGACTTCATTCCAGGAAAAAACAGTGAACAACATGAGCATACATACTAGCAGATAATAAAAGCATCATTAGGATTAAAAACTCAAATACCTGGCCACACCAATACTAAAAACTGCACAAGCATGTCTTCTTGTCTCTCTTGTCTCTCCATTAAAGGCACAGCAGTCACTTTTTTTTTAGCACATCATTACCAAACCATAGGGCTTCACACACTGAGAGAGCTTCCCTATTAGAGTCAGAGACAATTTGGTTGCCAGTGGGATAGCAATGGTTTGTTTGCTTTGTGCTGAATACATCCTTTCACCTCGTCTTTTCCGGGACGCTCCCCATTCCGTGCTAGAATGTATGGATCTAGTGACGAGGAAAACAACTCAAGGCTGTTTATTGTTTCATGCTTAAGTCATTATACACTTTTGTAGATGAGAGACAACACGAATACACCAAATGTTTTGTTCTAAAATGTTGTTCTGTGCTTGGTTTAAAATCATCAATCAAGCTGAACTTTTCAATCAAGGAGTCTTGATGATAGTAGAAGGTGAAAGAAATTATCAGTAGTGGTCAGCATAAAATGAAAAAAAAAAGGCAAAAAATAGTCAGCAAACAAAAAGCTAGCCTGACGATTATCACTGACCTCTATTTTTTTTTGTTTTTTATTTCTGTGCCTCAGACAAACCATTGAACCCTTTGAATCATTGCTGCGATTTCGCTGGCTTGTGGATTCTGTGTGTCATGACCATTTACTTGATGAGTGGAGACAGGTCTTACTTACGTATGCACTGTATGTCAAGTTTGATGATGGGAACATAAACAAAATTAAAAAAAAAAAAAAAACATTACCGTTGTACCAAATGCCGTTATTGTGATGTCACTGCTATGACAGGCCACTGGAATATGGAAACTCAAAATGCTTTGTCACCCACACGGATACAGTTGAAACACTCATTGTGTATTTTGCCCATCGACTGTTTCAACGTGTAGTGAGTGGATGGAAAGCAACGCAAAAGAAATATACTTCTAGCCGCCCAGGACAGAATGTATCAATCTGTAAGTCTACACCATGACCCTGAGTGGCAGAATATGTGACACATTTAAAACACTGTGGAACGTGTACCATAATAGTAGTGACCACAATTGTTCGGTTTTCCACTGAGGACGAATCGTTGCTGTATGGCTGATCCATTATATTTACAAAGCGCTCAAACTCGTTCCAGTACCCGATCTGCAAAAGGGAAAACATTTTTGTTATTATCAAAACGACAGCCATTTTAAGCACATTAATGCTTTCCTCTGCCCACGGTTTTTTCCTCCCCCTCCTTTAAAATAATTACTTCATGTACAGGCAAGAAGCTAAAGAGGCTGCCGGAGATCTATAAAGCTATAAAGGCGTTCTCTCATAAGACTATGTTCATTAAAATGGCATTAGGTGCCTGAGCTGCTATCGCCTCCTGTTAAATGGAAGTAGAAGTAGGAGTGTCTGGCAGACAGCTTTTAAATATGGAGAATGCTTAACTGTACAAGCAACGGGCAGCTCTTGAAACAGCCAGAAAAACAGAACAAGGAAATGGGAGGAGTGTGCGGCTTAAATGCTATTTGATGGCATAAAGTGTTACTTGTTTATCCTCAGATTAATAGATGAAGGCACTCAAATACAGCATCGATTTGTTTCCATTAATAATCCAGGAGTTTTAAGCTTTGCTAAACAAAAGTTTTGAAATGCAGTAGCACAAGAACTAGATGGCCATTAATAGTTTTAACTGCTTAGTAAAGGAGAACTAGCGTTAGCATTGTGTCAGGCACTAATGGGGACAGAAGGGCCATTGAAGTGGGAGAAACTGAGCCCTAATATAAACTGCAAGGACAAACAGTGTCCCATAAACCACTAGACTGTTCCTACTCTTCAGATGCTCACAGCATTCTCACATTTACACTTCAGCTGCTATGCTAACTGAAGCAAAGCTTTAGTCAGCTTTAGCTATGAGGAATCAGTTCTCACTTTGCTGTCAATACTGTCAATAGCAAACTGATATTTCATATTTCTAAAGAGATAAAGTAAAAATCTAGATGACACACATTGAGAGTTGATACATAAAGTGTAAAGCTCTCTTTTATAGACATTCATTCTGAGACATTTTCTATGTCCATATGCTTTTAAATTCTTTTTTAATTGTTTCTTTATTTTTAGATTATTAATAGTAATCTTATGATCATTGCTTGATTTTAGGATCACTATCACACTGTACAAAAAGATTTCTTGAGGTAAAATCATAGTGGCTGGTTTCTGTCACAAACTGGATGATAAAGGTCTCCATGGCATATTATGCATAGATGAGCCGCTTATGGTAGACCTTCGATTAAGTACATTTACTTTGACATCATAAATCAATGTGATCTGGGCTTGTTCAGAAAATGGGATCATATAAAAAGAAAACATTTAAAGATTTGCTTGAGGTAATAAAAATAGTTCTTCTTGAAAAAAAAAAATAGTTCGGCTTGTAACGTTTAGACAACGTCATTGGCTTTTTTGTTATGTGCTACATCCAAATTTACTTCACTTCTAATCACACAGAGCCATCACTTTATAATCACTTTATAATCACTTTATAACGTAGCCTTTATAACTGCATTCTATGTGGCATCTACAATCTTCTTCAAAAAAAGGAGAGTGACATATTTGAAGGACACACGTTTGCAAACTCTCTCTCTTTCGCTCTTTCTGTTTTTTTGATATCTAGAAGGATTTCAATTTGTTTGCATACCTTTCTTGGCCCTCCTGCTTTCATCTCATAAACGTCGATAGTGTAGTTTGATCTGCGGCCGAAACTGTCAAACTGGATATTGCCAGTCATCCCATGCACTTGGACCTGTCAAGGTAAAGTAAGGATGAACCCTGACAAAATAATGGGCAGCATTCCAAGCCTTTAAGGCCAAATGGAAGGTGGCAGTGCATTGCAATTGAGTCATTTACGGCAGCACACTGAGCATGCATGCATGAACAGTTCATTTTGAGGAACAGAAATGGGGGAGTACAAGAAAGTCAGAACTGAGCTGATACAGAGTGAATTTTCCTACCATTTTGAGAGCCCTCTCAATATCGATGCCTTGACTCCAGGGGACAGCTGGGTTGGCCAAGCAATCTCCAGCACTGCCCCGCCTTGAGACATCCACACGCTGGCGCCGCAGGTACCGGAAGGCCTCCGCTATCACCAGGATGGCATCGTATGACAATGCGGAGGTGTACTGCACAGAGACACCATTAGATGGTTATTGCTTACTACCTTCCTCAGTGACGACTAGTCTGCATTCTGAGTCTTTGGGACAACCAGGACTACATCCTCCCTTTTGTCTTGTTCAATGGGAGCTAGTGCATTGCTCCAATTAATGCTTTCTTTTTTCTTAAGCACCTGGTGCAACTCAAGAACTCATTATCAAGCCCTTTGTGAGTTAAATCAGGTGGATTCATTTAGCCATATTAGCACTGTGTGCAGAAAACTACATAGCTGTTCAATGAAGCCCGAGGGCTGGAGCTGAGTTCAGCGAACACTTCCATATACGTTCCATATTAAGCAAGAGCAACAATATGTCCTTCCATTAAACCAGCAGCTCATCCTATGTATGTACATGTGTCTCGCTTACAATGTTCTATACAGGATAATTGCAACGCGTCACCACATATAATCATAACTTGGTCTGACATTAAACAGAAAGAAGATTCATGTCATGCTGTTCTATTCATATTTACAAAAGTGCATTGTTTCTGCTTGTGGAAACGGCTCTAAATTGGGTTCTAATTACAGTGAAGTGTAAAATGTTTAGCATTGTGTGGAACAGTATTTCAGTCCTATTGTTGTTGTGAGGTGACACCTGTAATTACGCTGCATCTCACCGAACAAGCCTGGAATGCACTGACATCCACTAATTTGCAGTGAGCAATAGTTTTTGTTTTCTATTACACCCAGAAATCTTAAGGAAGTATCAATGTGAGTTGCATTGTAGAATGAAGACCCATAGATCGGGTCCACTTTTATTTACTGCTAGTTCGAGCTATTATACATAAATACTAGATTATTACTTTTATGCATTTCATGCAAAATCCTGCTCTAGAACTTTCTCTGACCTGTTTGGTTATTTGATGTCAGCCCACACCTGCATGACTCACTGAAGAACCACTTTAAATCCATCTCTTTTGCTGATTTTTGTTTAATTAGAT
This sequence comes from Tachysurus vachellii, assembly GCF_030014155.1. Taxonomy (NCBI): domain Eukaryota; kingdom Metazoa; phylum Chordata; class Actinopteri; order Siluriformes; family Bagridae; genus Tachysurus; species Tachysurus vachellii. The sequence continues at coordinate 17,819,151 of NC_083472.1, forward strand.
GTAAATTGAAGCACCGGTTCTAACCCAGCTTTGTACTGGACATCAATAAATTGACTGCTGTGAGGGGGCGGAAAAGCAGATGAGGAAAAGGATACAAGAAAGAGGCAAGAGGCAAGAGGAAAGAATAAGCAGTAGCAATGGCTACTGAAGAAGAGAGAAGGCGAAAGGAAGAAGGGAACAGAGACAGAAATAAGAAAACAGAAGGCTGTTCGATAAGGCATAATGGTGCTTTTTCTAGTGTACAACATGAAAGGCTTACCTTCAGAGGTGTGTTCCTTGCCTCTGGGAATTCTCTTTCATCTAACCGGTCCCAGCGCTGGAGGAACTGCTGCACGACAGCGTTCTCAGGATTGATTATTTGAAAGCCACTTATGTTGGCGCCGCCGACGTATACCTTGTCCAGGCTCACATTGGAGAAGCCCTGAAAAGAAAAATAAAGTAATAAAGAATAAGACAACCTGAGAGTCAACTGTTGGATAAATTGATCGCACGCATTAGAACAGATTTGCTGTTAGTGTTTTTTAGATGTACATGCATGCTTTACCATGCATCTTCATGCAAATGTCACTAAACTTCACGTAAAAAATTCGTAACGCAAATACAGAGTATGACATGAAAAGTTTTATTGAGTATACAAGAATGAAAAACAATAAAATAACAAAGAAATATGGAGGATAAAAAAACCTGAATTTCAACTAAATAAATAAATAGAGCTTACTATGTGGATGTGAAAGGGAAGAAAGAATTTGGGAAAATATAAAAGTGTATATGACTGCAGATCAGTGTTAGAACAATGACTATTTTGAGTAAATTGCAGATCTGCAGATGTATACAACTGTAGTACAAAAAGACAGGATGTATATTTATAGATGTGATTTTATATGTACCATACAGTAAAACTAAGTAATTAAGTAAAATAACTACTATTAGCATTATTCTAAAAATGCGATATATAAACAACAAATATTCTATATAACATATATATATATATCTAACATTTAAACATCTATCTATCTATCTATCTATCTATCTATCTATCTATCTATCTATCTATCTATCTATCTATCTATCTATCTATCATCTATCTATCTATCTATCATCTATCTATCTATCTATCTATCTATCTATCTATCTATCTATCTATCTATCTATCTATCTATCTATCTATCTATCTATTTATCCATCCATCCATCCATCTATTCATCTATCCATTCATCTACAACAACCCAGAGCTAAAATACTGTGCTGCTTCTTATTTCATCAAACATCTCACGGTATTGACAACTGCTTAATCACACAGGGATTCTTGTCATGGAAACCAGCACTCTGTTCAGTAGAACAGTGAATCCCTGACACAAGACATGTCTTTATTCATAAGAAAAGAGCTACAACAGTACTACACTGAGTGGTAGATACAGTACAGTGTGCACATAAATCCATGTGCATGCTATAGTCATAAATTTATGTAACTTACACGTACCCAGAGCAGGCCATGTTACTGATCTTCCTACATATCTCTGCTTGACTGATACCTATTCTTTCCCATGGGGGAAAAAGCTTGCGGGTGAGACTCACCAGATTGGCCAAGATGTAATGGTAGCCTCGGCTGTTCTTGCCCAGGGTCACAACCTGAGGGAGGAGAATCAATAATGGTTAGCCATCCATGTAAGAGCCATCAGGCAGATACAAGGAGCTGTGTTAAGCTTTCTCAGAGTGGCTTGCATAGCAGACCGTCTTAAATACAGTGGCGGCCTCCTGCGAGGTGACAAAGGAGCTAAATGCTGATGGATGTCTCTTCTCTCTAGGAGGGCTGCCTGAGGTGTTGTCATGCTGTGAATAAAAAGACTAGTTTTATCTTCAGTATGTGCTTTTTCTATGTAGCAAGGAATGGTTATGTCCTACATTTAGGTGTAACTTTCAACTTGAAAAACATCACTGAAACCTAATGTCTATCTACTGTAGCGGTAGAGCATGTGCAATTACCACAGACAACAATTTCAAACAAATTCTCTTTAAAGGGAAAAGAACACAACTCATTTACTCAAAACTTGCCATATAATGCAGATTCAAAATTGCTGCCATTATACTGTAACAGCTTGTTGGAGAATAGATAAAAGAATGTCTTACGAAAGCTTTGTAGTTTTAATGCTTTGCTGCAGATAATGAAATATTAGACACATTACTAATGTTTTCTTTAAGAGTCTGCATTATTCAGGCAAATAGGCTATGTTTACACATCTCCTTTCCTCGTAATAACCACGAATATTTTCTAAAAGGTTTCCCCATCCCCATAAGAATACATATATGCAGATTTATTTTATATGAAGAAAGGGCAGAATTTTCAGAATGTGTTGGTTAATAACTATCCCACACAAAGAGAAGTTGTAGTATTGTTGTAGTATAAGAGGAATAAAACAAATCAGGTCAAGCTGTAATTCATTGCATACAATGTTTACAATCTAGCTTTCAGATTTCATGAATGTATTTTACAGAAGTATTTCTTTGGCATAAATCTTTTATTAACAGCATTCATTAAACAGTGAAAATGAACCTGCCATTAACCTTCCGTTGAGTTTCAGATAATTAATTACTACTATTATTTGTTGAACCCTGTTGAATATGAATGAAAAACTTGGTGAAATGCTAAATACTTGCTCATTACATTCTATGATTTTGCTAGAAATGTCAAGCAATTCAAATCAACACATTCGCCTGGCTCCTTTGCTGATGCAGTGGACTGTTCACTGCCTGAAGGGAATGGCACATGAGATAGCAGAGCTTTGCTTCCACTAATCTGATCTTATCTGGTTGCTCAAGTAGGTCAGTCCATTCTGACTGTGACAGCAAGTTCAAGTCATGCCAGGGGAGAGAAAGAGAGGCACAGAAAGTCTGCGGGGGAAATAGTCCAGAGAGTGAAGAAATAAGAACCGGGTGAGAGAAGAGATAGAAGACGGCATGTTGAATAAAGGCGTCATTGATAATGGCATATTGCAGAAAAGTGGGACTTTGTGATCTTAAATGAATCCTAACAAGCTCAGAAGGCATTACAGATATCTAACAAACATTCCTTACAGTAACATGTGCCAAGTATTGTGTAAGCTCAAAATTAAACAAGATGAATGGTTTCTATTCGGTACATTTGTGTTACACATGATGCGTAAGCTCATGAAATAATTATGGAATGCTTCATTAGTTGTATCAGGGCTGTCAGAGGAAAAGTGTGCTAAAAAGCACAATGAATCCAATTACATATCCAATTACAAAGTCATCCTTTTGCTGCTATAATCATAGATGACTAACTCTACATCAGCAGTATCAGAGATGAAGATCTCAAGTCTCTGTGCCGCCGAGTGAGAGTGATAAACATTGTTCAACATGATGGCCTTGACTTTTGGCTCTGGTAAAGGTGGCTGGAGCCAGTGACTGTATCAGTCCTCTCCCACACACAGATCATGCTGTGGGTCCTCATGCACCTGAGCAGGAGCTGGCTGCAGAACACTGCCTCACAACCTGCAAACCAGCAGGAAGACTCTACAACTTTAGTTCAGGCACAGCACGGGCTTAATGACATTGTTCCTTCCAGAGGACTGATCCTGGCCGCACCTCTTGTAGATTGCAGCCCTGAAAAAAAAAACTCAACAAAAAAAAAAAACAGTGCACACACAAGCTAATTAATTTGCCTTTCCAAATACAAGGCTGGAAGCCAAGTCAAGCTGAGTTGTAGCCTCTGCATTCCAATCTGTGCTTTAGTCTATGGACTAACCTTGAGAGGTCTTTTGTCTTTCTGGCCTTCAGCAACACTCCTGTACTGCAGGTGTCTTCAGAATCTCAAAGAGCTTAGAGGCACAAGCCTGTGTAATATTTCATAACCACTGCATAGGACTCCTTAAATCCTGCTAATAAATAAGAATGATGGTTGAGGTGGGATTATTCCTGTAGGAGCAGACTTGAGAGGCATTTAGGAGACTGGATTAGAGGAGTGGTTACAGTTAAAGTGTAGTAAATGCCACTTTCACTGTGACTGTAATCTTCTTTTTCACTGCCTCTGTGCCACACATTGATCCCACCTCTGGCTCCATCTCTCTTTTGTTCCCCTGAGGCAGGAAATGTTTTTTTTTCTTGTCCTTGAAAGGAGTTTCACTGCCTTGTGATTGGCAAAGATGGTCTTGTATGACCTTGTGCTCACCCAAAGCTCTAGTCTTCTCTCAAGGCCCAAAAAAGAGAGAATAATTCAAGGGGTTGTGGAATAAAAGGCAGCACAATACATTTGCTCTGGACATTCAATAAAAGTCTAAGCTCAGATCTGCTTGGTCATGTCAGCTTGTGCCTGACCTTTAACTAAAATGCTGCTCAGCACAAATGCTAGACCTGCATTAGATATTTGAGGTTGTCTGCAAAGGCCATAGATTGGATGAGACAAAATTAGACTCAAAATTAGGCAAGGATGAATGATAATCAGTATGCATGACCAGACTTCTGTGGCTTATATGATTGCCCTTTTATACTGAGAGACTGGATCTTTGCAGTTTAACATAGAAAATCAACCTCTCAGTGTGAGAGAAAATCCAGAACCCAAATAGGCATCCTTTTAATGTACACTCTTTAAAGTGTATTGCTTGGCTTATGGTGTTTCTGCATGAAACAACCTTTACATTTGATGAAGGCTCTTTAGAATCTTACATGCGTGACATTATGTTAATGATAGTAATAATATTTCATTACAAATTTACATGAGTAAAATTTTAGAATCGTCCAGGCCGCATTTTCTGCTGCATCTGATGTATTCTATTGTCATACCCATTAGCAAAAATGGGTTCATAACTGATATAAAAAAGATGATCATTTGATCTTGTTGGTTTTGGAACACATCAGGCACACCCTAAAGCCCAAGATGAGAAACCTCCCACTCCCACCTTTATTATACAAATTGCTGGATAAAATAACAAACTATTTTCAATCTGATCACACATGTCCAACATCTGATGCATCATCAATTTTTCTGGATATAACAGTTGTTGTGAGGCATAACTAATCAAAATGGCTCTGATTAGCTCTAGAACTCTGCTAGAAGACTCATTTATTTTCTCCACAATAAAGCATGCTTTTATGCCAAGAAACAAATAGGATGAGTGTGGGAATGCTTTCTAATTAACATATAAGAAGAGCTGTGGTTATCCTATATTGTTCTGGAAAAACAAAGAGGAAAGTGAATAGGCATTTATGGTGATGAGAGAGGACTAAGGAGAGAGAATGGCCAGACTGGTAAACTCAGATCATCAGAAAGCACAACATGTCAAACCATAAGGTAGATGGACTACAACAGCAGAAGACCATATCAGCTTCCAATTCTGTCAACCAAGAACGGCTGCAGTGGGCACAGTCTCGCTGAAACTGTACAGTTAAAAACTGGAAAAACGTAGCCTGGTGTGATGAATCTTGATTTCTGTTGAAGCAACATGAATCCATGGACCCAACCTGCCATATGTCACAATTCCAGGTTCATGGAGGTTGTATAATAGTATTGGGGAATGTTTATTTGTACATATGTGGCCTAATTATACTAATCATAGTTTGAAAGCCATTTCCTATTTGATTATTGTTGCTGAACATATCAGACTGGTTTCATGAACATGACAGTCACTGGATTTCAACACAGTTAAAAAGTTTGAAGATGAGATTCACAGCAAAAGTGCAACTGAAAAATCCAAGATTTGTGTAATATAATCTCAAAGCAATAATGCCAAGAATAATAGAATGTGCCCAGTATTAATATAGTGTTTGTTTACTAAATGTTTGGTGAACACCAGTGAATCTCATCACTGATTGGAGTCTAGTTTGAATTTCTTCTAGAGTAAAAGTAGACGATTTCGAAAAAGCAGTGGCATATTCAGGGATTTATTTCAGGGGTGAAGATAATAAATAAAATCACTGTGTGATCTGTATAGTTAAATGAAATACTGATAATAGACCCAGGGATGGCAATTTTGTTATATGTTGCCATAAAATACCTTGAAAGGTGCAATGAAAATGATTGAAATGAGATAATAATAATAAGAGGAAAATATACCCGTGTTTTTCTCCTCCTGCATTAAAATGTCCAGTTCTGTACAATCTGTCGCCTCAATGTCCCTATGCTCAGAGTACGACTGGATAAAAATACGATTAAGTATAGCATAATCCTCCTCTGTATGTTCACACAACTACAGCTGCACACAAAAGGAAGGACATTAGGACATTCGAAGTATCACCCCTCCGACATTAAAGCATTGTAGCATTTGATTCATTCTCACTTGTGATGACTGTTTCAAACCTTTTTGGTTCGTCAGCCGTTGATTTTGTTATTTAATTCAAGATCCAGTGCTAAAATGCTAAGCAGACTACATATAACACTTACTCTTTGAAACTGAATGGAAGCAGTGGGAGTGTTTTGGATGTCCATAGCTTAACCCTTTCCTACTACTAAGTTCGTTGAGCTGAGGTATTAAATATTCCCTTGAGCTACAAACTGTAGCAAAGCTTTTAAAACCTCATCCTTCTTGGGCTTGCTTCAAATCAAAGGAAACCAGCACACTGCTATTCCTGGCCTCTCTGGGTTGGCCCAGTTTTGCATGCTAGTGTCAATGTGCTGAGGTGGGATCACTTGCTCCTTTGATTTCACTGGTAAGAAAAGGCTTTGCTGTCTGCAAACACAAAAAAGTAGCAGGGGAAGACAGCAATCAATTAATGTTAATGTTAGAAGTTAAATCAAAGTAGTATGGAGCTTTGGATGTTCAGTACATTCCTTTGTGCATGGATGGGACTCTTTTTTTATTAAGCATTTCTTTTTTCAGGGGTTACATTGATTGAGATTTGGCTGAAATGAATCTTGACTGACAACATTAAACACAATGGAAAAAGTAAGAGTTTTATTTTATGATAATTCAGAAACGTTTCTGAAGTGGGGGTCTGGTGAAGGATTTGTTTTTAACTGCCACTGAAAACCAAGAAGGTATGAGTTCAGAAATCCTTCCCTCAAATCTAATCAGTGTTTCTGCTTCATTCACTAATGCATTTTGAAGTGCTGCAATAATCCCGAAACCAATATAAAATGAAATGAATGCAAAATCATTTAGGAAAAAATGCCATAGCAGCCAGTTTATTGACTTAATTAAAATGAATTTCAGGTGACATTTAAATGACAAACAACAACAAAAAACAACAAAACAAACAAACACAAAAAAAAAACCAAACAAAAAAACCCCACTGGATAATAAGCAGCAAAAAAGACCTGCTTTACATTATGGACTTAGTATGGACTTAGTTTTTGCCCAATTATAACTTTAAGACACAATTTCAGTGTACTAAAGGTTTCATGTTTTAATCTTGTTCTGCTGCACCAACTACCCAGAAGGGAGAAATGGCTCAATGCAGCCATGTTAGCTGTTGCTTTAAGAAACCACAGCATTAACAGAAATGACTAGAGACAAACTAAACACAGCATACGTTTTAGGAGAGATTCACACATAAAGGAGAGAATGTATACCTGGATATGCCATTTTAGACTACAGACCAGCATTTGATCCTTTCTTGATGTTTATTGGATGGTAATCGATATTTATTATAATGTAAAGGATTTTATTTTTCTTTGAGATACTATTGACAATAACACTCAGGAATCAACCTGACAATATCTGACCCTTAATCACTACCTTCGAATGAAATTCCAGATGGACCTCAAAATCGGTTCAGAAACACTCAGGTTTCTAAGCAGGATCCGTTTGACAGTATCTTTTCTGCTCTTCCTCTCTCAGTCCTTGTGCATACGACAAATGACAAGCAGCTGTAAGTGTGGAAACGAGGGCCCTCTCATCCACAACTGAGCACGCACATCATGAATTTCATGAATTCTGATGTTGTGGCAGCAGAAAATCAAGAGTATCCATCTTGCCTATCTAGATCTTATTTTTCTTCTTGGAGAAACAAAGCTAAAATGACCCTCTCCACTGCGTGTGGCAAGTGTTTTCCTAAGTAGGTTTCAGTGCTGTTTTCTAGCTTTGGTCTAATGTCTGGTGTACTCCATCTATCTGTCTGACACTACAAACTCCATTGCAGACTTTGAACAGCTTGCAAGCCTTGGGCCTGACCCAGATGCCATTTATTCACTGGGATTCATTTTTCAGAGCAGACTGCTGCCTGTAAGCGGACTTCTGCATCAAAAAGTGATGAGGGTCCACCATCCCAGCCCAGGCAAGTGAAAGAGTCAAGACACATGCACCCTAAGGATACCGTGGGTGACACATAGTCATGCCAGTGTAATTACTCAAACTGTGCAGCAATTGGAACAAATAAGTATAATTTCACTAATACAGTTAACAGTTAACCAAGATTCTATGAGAATATGAATAAGAACCAATAGAGCCACTAGAGGTTCTTAAGGTAGGTGCCTGTAAATCATAGTCATGACCCTAGGAGTCATGACTGTAAAATGTATGTAATAGGAATACAGCAATTGACAGCCAAAAAAGTGTGTAGGTATGCCAAGCAGCATAATCTCTTTCTTCTGTAATCACAGAAAACGTACCAATCACAGGCAACTCTGAGCTCATGTATGTGGAAGGGCTAGATAGCACTTTCCTCTGAGTGCGCTAGGCTGCTCTGTGACACAACATGAACAGGAGTTTAAAAAGATGCCGTTGTCTGACTTCACATGTCTTGAAAAAAGAAGGTGTTAGTCCTCATCTTCCCCAGTTGTTAGCTGTTGTTTGATAGGTGAGAGCTGGCTTGTGGGTGTGAAATAGCAGGTGACCAAATTGGGCAGAAAATAGAGAAAAGGATGTCCCTGAATGTAACAAGTTTGAGAAACCTTGTTCTAGAGTGTACAGAACATCTGTAATACGTGTTACCTTTTTTAGGGAATATGGAGTAGCACATCAATTCAGCAAGCAGGTATTTTTCCAGATTGAGGTCTCAGGGATTTTCAATTTTACATGCTGGGGCAATATCAAAAAGCGATTGTTGTTTCTGCAGACAACATAATATAGCCTACTTCATATCACAACATGCCACACCATCTAAATAGAACAGCCTACAAGCAGCCATATCATCCTCACATTGGCTGTGCTTTCCCACACAACCTGATTGAGACAGATACGCCCTGGACCTAGCTGTCCTCTCGAGCAAACATGAGCCTCTGGAGACCCCGGGCACCTCCACCTCAGTAGCTTTGCTTAAAAACCATAAAGGAGAGCAGGCATACTTCACTGGCTGGCAATAAAAAGTGAATCTCCTCCTTTCACCGTGGCTTATCTCTATTCTTGCTCACAGCAGCAGGGCGTCATATGCTGATGGAGCCCGTGGCTGCCCATTTCTGATCCTGACTCTGCAGTTCCATCCTACTGTCATTCACTGATCCAAGGTCCGGAAGCTTCTCTGAGCCTCTGCAGTGTGAGGAGATTAGTCCTATTACATTCAATTTAGTCAAAGTATGCTGAAGTGGGTGGAAAAAAAGAATACTGTCTGCCCTGGAGGCCAATAACTGGTACTTCCTCCTCTAATTTCCCCTAATTCTTCTCTCCTTCCTCCAATCTATCTCTTGACTTAATCTGCTGAAATATTTAGCACAAATGCAGTTTAGGGAAAAAACTGGGTGTAAAACTGACTTTCATTTATAGCCATGGAAAAACTTTGATTGGAATTTAAGGCAGAGAGGTTGAATATATTAATAGTGCATGATATCACATCTACAGTTAAACCCAATTAAAAAAAAGAAAAGATTGATAGCAGCTACGGTCACAAATGAAGCATTGCATGTTTTCCTTACTTTAAGATTATGGGATCGTTCTTTCTTGTAAAGCTAAGAAATAAGCCATTTTTAAAAAAAAAAATCCGCTTCTATTTTGGTTTACAGAGATTTACAAAACAATCATTACACACAATTGTATAAGGCAATGCCACTGTCTGTGTCTGTATCTGTTTCTGTTTAGTGCTCCAATTATCAGTATGCATACTGTATCTGTACCTGGTATTAAACCCAAAGTGGGGGTGGCATAAAAAATACAAAACTTATCACTCTCTGCACCCAAAAGTAATAAGAAAAAGAAAATATTACAAATGCTACTAGCATCCCAATTTAAACCACTGCTACCCTGACTAGACTTGGCTGTTGTAAATATTCAGGGTCTTTGTTAGTCCTACCCACTGACCACTTGCTGTTTGACAATCTAAACACTTGCTTAGGATTCTGCCACTGATGCACACCTTTAGTGCCAAGCAAGTGCCATGTGAAGCTTTAATAAAAGTATTACAAACAATAAATCCCCCATATATCACCTCCTTTCCTGTTCATTCAGAATAAAGAATACATATTTGGTTACATCATTTGGTTATTTAATAATCTAAGAAACTAATAGATATAAATCAGTGATCTCACATATAGAAAGAAATTCTAAATTTAGAGTTGATTGCTTAATACGGGGGGGGGGGGGGAGAGTGGCTTAGTGGTTAGCACGTTCGCCTCACACCTCCAGGGTTGGGGGTTCGATTCCCACCTCTGCATTGTGTGTGTGGAGTTTGCATGTTCTCCCCGTGCCTCGGGGGTTTCCTCCGGGTACTCCGGTTTCCTCCCCTGGTCCAAAGACATGCATGGTAAGTTGATTGGCATCTCTGGAAAATTGTCCGTAGTGTGTGATTACGTGAGTGAATGAGAGTGTGTGTGCCCTGTGATGGGTTGGCACTCCGTCCAGGGTGTATCCTGCCTTGATCCCCGATGACGCCTGATATAGGCACAGGCTCCCCGTGACCCAGGTAGTTCGGATAAGTGGTAGAAAATGAGTGAGTGAGTGAGTGAGTGAGTGCTTAATACAAGCAGATATGGTATTGATCTTCACATCTGCACATCCCCCAAATCTAGTCATCTTTATTGTGTTCCTGGTGAGTTGACCTCCACTCACACTCACATTTCTTTTGTCATGCAATTGACATGGTTGAAGTGGTGGCAAAGATAGACATAGAGATTAACATGCTGGGATAGCAATGAGATTTGTAGACACCTTCGACATTAAAGTTAGCAGGCTGGAAACAGGGCTTGGTGCTATAAAACTGCCAATTTTTCCGATTATTGGAAAGTGATTGAGAGATCTTTTACCTGCTCTAAGATGGTGTTGATCCTGTCTACTTCACAGTCAATGAGATAGCGCTTCTCCTGCCTTCTGTCCATTTCCTCGAGGATGCGTCTGTACTCCTGTGGGTCTGTCACACTCCCAACTGATCGGGCTGTCACCTGCCAGTTGTTTGCCACTGCTGCCTCCATTATGGCTTGGAGTATGGAAAATCCTGAAGACAAAAGCCACAATATTTTAGACCATGTGTCCTTTACAGCGTAACCGTGGAACCATGTAAAATGCAACACTGACATTTTGCTTATTAAAAACAGAAAGCCTGGATATTAGAAACATCACAACATTGACGGTTGCCCTTTGACACAATATACAGATCAGAAAGAATGGCAAATGTAGATATTTGAACGGTTGCAACATGTACTGGAGCTAAATGAGAAAGTCAATATAGTGTAGAGCATAAAGATTTTTTACTAAGTTCATTTTCATTCAGGTGACATTTCCTGTCCTTGGGACAAAGGGTGAGATGGGCAAAGCATCGACCTTGAAAAGAAAAAGAAAAGAAAACGACCTTGTAGGAATATTGAGAACATTTCCATACATAACTCATGTCATATCTCATTAAATATATTGGTTTAACTGAGCTACCTGCTTCTTGGTACCAAAATCGCATTCTAGTTTGGTGTCAGCTACGTGTTTTCCAAAGCAATAGACTTTAGATCATAGCAATAGATCATTTCTGTATTGCAGGGGTCAAGAAATTATTTTTTTTCACCCAACCCATACCACATGTTCCCAGACCCTGCATAACTCCACTGTTCCAATTTTACCACAGCACATTCTGAAATTTGACAATTTGTTAAAAACATGAGTCTGTTATAAAGTCAGTTGAAACATATTATTGTAACACTGAAATCATGGGTTTGGATTTTCCCGCACAGTACGTTGTGTTTTCCGTTTTCAGTCCAATTCAGTCACATTATATATGGAAAGTAATTCAACAATCACAGTAATACCCTACAGCATGAGTCCAACTACAGGCAGTTAGAGGCAGTAATAAGGTTGTCCATAGTCCTAATCAGTAATACATTCAAGGGCCTAATAATGGAAGATGTAAATATCAAGCAGGAAACTGGAACACAGGAAACAAGTCTTTTAAAAAAAATGCATGATACAGTCAAGACTTCAGAAGATATAATAAAATGCTTGTGATTTTCCCAATGCACAGAATAATACTACAATATCGGGCTTCTATCTTTCACACCTGTCTTGGCTTCTGGATTCCGATTCTATAACCAACCAGTGAACAGTAACTAGAGTTTAATTACAATGCTTCAGACATTACATAAAAGGTGCCTAAATTATTCATTATGACAGGGATAGGGGGTAATGTTAAACAGCCCTATGTTAACAGCTACTTGTCAACCTTCATTTATGAATTTAATTGGATTATTTTTTCCAGGTAAGGTTGAGATAATTGGATGATAAATGAAAAAGGAAGCAGATGAAGGCAAGAACAAAATTACAGGACTTTAGGTACATCTTTTTGCTCTATGAGTCCTCCAGAAGCTATCTAAAATCAGTGATTATAGACATGGTGAAAGAGGGCACTTATACAGTCCAAGGGCTAAAGATAAGGACTCAAAACTTCCTTGGGATTTATCTGTGCATGTGACTTCCATACAACAGGGCTATTTTTCACATTTGAACCAATAACGCTTAGCTGTCCATGCAGATGGAATTGGAGTGCTAATTCTTGTTGATGATAAAGTGCACAGCCCACACGGGTCAATATGGAATTATGCAAAATACTTAGGTCTGAATGGTAACCAGGCTGAAAGGACATGTCAATGATAAAGCAAAGTGTCATGTCTGCAACTTCTTTATTCTGAGCACACAGATTTCTCTTTCCTTCAGGTTCCTGCTTAGTCCCTTGCAGCTCAGTCCTTGCTGTCTCAGGCGCAGCATGGAGCTATCACAACATAGCTTCACACTCTGCGAAATGACCTTTCGGAAGAAAAGCTGGCCAACCAGATAGAACAAATGCCCCATATGCCACCTATCCAAAAAGTGAAGCAAAACGAGACTGAAAGAAAGTGTGCGTCATGAACTCCAAGCTCATCTGGAAACATGAAAATCAAATGTGGGAACGATTGCAAGAATCTTTTATTCGCTCACATAGTATCATAGTATCGATCATAATTTGGTACTGCAATTAGGCTAAAGAACAGTCACATGAGAAAACCAATATAAATGGAATCTTCTCACACCATTTCTTTTTTTTCATTAATACCTCATAACATTTATTTGATCCTAATTCTTTCATGTAGAAATTAGGAAATGTAATGACTATTTGGCAGCAGGAATAATGTTAGAAATTAGGGTTAATCTTTCCTACCTTTCAGTCAAATATCTCATGTGAGAAATAAAACTTTATTAAATGTACTGTACCAGGCTGTATTACAACACATACTAGGAGTGTATTTGTTTCTTATAATAGCATATTCCAAAATGTATTATTCCTTGTGTACAACATAAATTTGCCAACAATGAATTTTTCCTCACCAGCTCTGATTTTGCTGTCTATTGTGACCAGAAAGCACAAAGACCTCTGTACTGAGGACACTGAACTCACTGAATGTTACAAAACAACATATTTTACAATAAAAAAAAATTCTAAAGATGTATTTGACTATGAAGAAGTTTAGCAATATTTAAATTTAGATTTTAATTTGATTTAATTCATTCTGGCAAGAACTACACTGAAACATGGCTGTGTGCTCATATGGATGTTGCCCCAGTCATTGATATTGTATATATCATCTATCAGCAAATGAATCTCTAGCCCTTGAACTTGAACCATGCCTCACAGAGAAGAGCAGACATGCTTGTCAGAACGGATTCGTCTCTCGGAACAAATTAGGCACGTAGGCTAATATGCTCTGATATGCCATTAAATGAATCAGGGTGACATTCAAATGTTTCTGGTGGCAGTGAGGCAGCATTCACCTCAATTTCAGCTAAAAGTTAAGCAGTGAACCAGCATATAAAACATGACTTCATTTTTTCTGCATATCTCGTCTTTTAGCTAAGCCTGAGCTGTATGTGAGAAGGCCAAATGTTTGGGACGGAACTCACATTCTCCTGATTATCATCAAAACAGCCTTTTCATTTTGAAACAGTCGATTAAAACCAGCACAATCTCAGTGTAGCGCTACAAGGCCAATATGAATGGGAACAACAGAATCCATTTAAGATTCTTAAACAGATTCAATCCCCTTGTGAATACACATTTTTATGGAAATTCCAAGATGAAATTTGGCTTGGGGTAAATATACAGAGGAATGGATGTACTTTGTGTTGACTTCTCCTAAGTCAGCAGAATAGTTTTCGTCCAGATTTAAAACCCTGACGTTAAACAGCTATAAAGAAAAATTAGAAGCAGTCTTTCTCTTCAGCCAGGACGGAGCAGATGTGTTGAAATACTTAATGGTCTATTTTTTGCGCTTAATATGGAATGAGAAAGCTTATTAATTTTAGATCTTGAACTGGAATTATAATTTGTCACTGTACATTTCCAAAAGTCTTTTTGAATAGAGATTTATAAAAGACGTGCCTGCTGCTCTTGGGCCAGAGACCATCTAAAGGATGATCAAAATAGACACTCATTGGCCACTTTATTAGGAACATTAAGGCAAAAAAAGGCTACAACATCCGAAATCTTCAATTCAATTCAGTTTATTTGTACAGAGGTTTTAGCACTGGTCATTGTAACAAAGCATCTTAACAGAATATAAATAAAATCAGGATATACAATCTAAATGTATAAATTTAGCAATTTATCCCTCATGAGCAAGCCAGTGGTGACAGAAGCAAGGAATAACTACCTGAAACAATATTAGGAATAGATTTTGAGAGTAACCAGACTCCACAAGTGTGATAGCGTGATTTTAAATATTTTCTTGACTATAACTGTGCACTATATGGTCAAAAAATGCAGTTATGTAAGCAGGATATTTATTCTAGTTTGAACATGAAGTTTACATTGTTGAGGTTTTCAACAAACTGATGGAGACTTGAGTACAAAACTGTTTGTGGAAATTGCAGTTCTAAAGCTATCATAGCAACTGTAGTCATTGTAGTCATTGCAATCCAAAGTCATCTCATGGTTTCTAAGTAGTCACAGTAATCCCATGTATCTTTAGGCTGTACATGTGAGAGCATCTTCAGAAGCAGCGAGTGCCACATCCACCTCCTCAACATTGGGTTCTA
Source organism: Tachysurus vachellii (assembly GCF_030014155.1). Taxonomy (NCBI): domain Eukaryota; kingdom Metazoa; phylum Chordata; class Actinopteri; order Siluriformes; family Bagridae; genus Tachysurus; species Tachysurus vachellii. Next base: position 17,834,516 of record NC_083472.1, read on the forward strand.
CATCTCTCTCAGCCCATAACAGGAAAATAAACCAAAGCTTTTGGTCTTTATCTAAGTTTTATTGAACTGCTGCCTCAATAAAGGCTGATTACATAATTGCATGAATGGGCAGGTGTGCAGGTGTATCTATATCCTTATTTACTCTATATGAGGTCTAACTTTGATGCAAGAGCCATCTCTAACAAAAAATCTGCCATATGCAATCACCACTTTATGCAAGTCTGAGCTGTGCGACAGTGCGGCGAATGTAATGTGCTGGGCCACATAAATTCAGGAGACGACGACAAGATTTCCTTATCGGGATCTATAAATTCCCCATGCTGGGGCAATGCTGCGAGACGATGAAGGCTGTTTCTGATTACACTCCTGAGAGCTCATCATTCCTTTGAGCCAGGCACTTTTTAAAATGCCATAAAGCTGCTGAGTGTGGCGGAGTGTTTCCTGCTTGTTAATGCAGGCAACGTCTGAACTCTGTCATTCTTAACCCTGAACCCTCTGCACTTTACTGACAGGCACGTGCCTGTTTGAGCGGGTCAACGTTACTTAACCCCCAACACACACACATCCACATGCTATACAATCCCTTCCCCATTACCCAATCAGTCCCTTCGGTTAATGAGCGACTTTATTATCATCCTTGATGCTCCAGCAGCTGTGTCGACAGCTTTGGAGATAAAGGAGTGTAATATTCAGCATAGCCGCTGTCCTCTTCCTTTCATCTGGAGGTCAGCTAGGAGGCTATCTAAACACAGAGCGCTATTCATTTGTTTGTTGTTTACATTTCTCATGACGTGCCAGTCCAAGCTTTCTCGCCTGTAATGTTGTAAATATAGTTTGGAGTGTGCCAGCAGTGTACTTGGCATCATGTCTCGCTGTATGATGTGCTGGCTTTCTACAGGCCAGAGCTGTCGATTTAGAAGCACACTGATCCGCATCAATACGAACAGAAAAAAGTATATAGTACATATAGTCTGTTACTCTGTTGCTCCTAATATCCAGATGGGCATTTGGATTTAAACCCAAACTGAGCAGGAAGATTTTTTTAAATACATTTTAAAAAAAAATGAAAACATTTTTGCACAACCGTTTTGCCCACTGAAGCTTTTGAAAAAACTATAAACAACCCAAATTTGAAACACTAGCAATGTAAACATGTTCTGTAAATGCTGGCCCTAACAGTCCCTCAACCTCGGCTACATCCATGGAGTTCATATTTGGTCCAACTGGAGAAGATTTTTTTTTTTTGCGCTACTTGGACTGGTAAAATATTAAGCACAGGATTCTTCTTTTAAACCTCTAGCAGTAAAAACATTCTATGCTACCTGTACTCATGCTCGACATGCATGGAAGATAGCTTTGGCTGAAAGCATGTTGTGATGACATTAATCACCACGTCTTGTGGAAAATTGCAGTCTCCTCTGAATATCTTGTAATTTGCTTGATATCGTGTTCATTCCTGTGATTGAAAAATTCAAGAAATCCTGGAGGTACATCCTATAAGGCTTAACACAGGTCAGTTTATAATCACATGGTTATTATTTTGGTTTTATTTGGTAAATTTTTTATTTCATATTTTCTAACAAATTCATTTATATTTCCCAAAATATAAACAAACTACAACCCTTATTTAAATCACTTCAATGTGTTTATATGATGGTTTGCATATGTGTGTGTGTCCTTGAATGCATTTGAGTGTATGCATGTGTGTGTACAGAATGTGTGTGTGCGTGTGCTCATGTGTGTGTGATTTTTTTCTTCTTACATTTTCTTTAATGCTTACAATATTTTTGTGGCACTATGGTACTGACATTAAAAGGAATTCTCTTCTCTTCTTTTCTCCTCTCCTCTCCTCTTCTATCCTAAGGATCCATTTAGAACACATTATCTGTTTATTCAGAATAATATATTCAGAAATAATGGCAAACATAATCTATTTGAAAATATTGTAGCGCTGCTGTGCTGTGGTAAAGCGGGTGCTCATTTGCATACCCATGAGCTCCTGTGGCCCGTTAATGTGATGTTTAATGTCTTTGTTCTACTAGATAGTTTGTTGTTAAAGAAAATATGTGAGATATGTGTTGTGTGTTTGACCATCCATCTGAATACTGACGCATTTAATTCTCTGGCTAACCATTAAAACTGTACATGTGTTTTTAAATATGAAATGCTCTCCTGGTCAAACCTCCTCCTTGCTAATGCAACAATATCAACATTCCAATATGGTACTAGAAAAAAAGCTAGTATTGCCTCATTGCTACTGTAAAAGCTATTTCCTAATGCAAAAAAAATAGATTATTCAAAAGAACATTCCCTTTTTACAGAGCAGTCAGCGATGCCACCATGTAAATCGTGCAGGCTGCTGGAAGCACACAGTATTAGCTCCAGCCTCTTCGCTATGAACCGGATCTTAACAGGATGAAGTTTGAAGTGTCACCCATGGCGTCTCAGCCATAATTGAATTTACTTGTATCTAATCTTCTTTCCTTCTACTGATGCTTCTTTCAGGCTGCTCATTAAAAGATCTTGAGTTGGTATGGCTTGTCACCAGCCTTCCTGAGCTCTTCTCTGCCCTATGCCTGTCTCTGTGAAGCCGGCTTTATTTAAACACACAATTCAAAAGGAGTAAATTGTCCGTCTTCCCCTGGTCGGTACATGCATACTGATCAAGGCCTTGACAACTTCACCACCACTGAAGCAGCTCTACCTCTCACTTGATTAACTTCTTTTAAGTCCATGTTATTTTCTGTAAACATAATACTGTGGAAAAGTATTTTTAGTAAATACGATGCTGTGGCTTGCTGTTATATTTTCACTGTACACAATGTGGTGTCTGGATCTAAACAAAGATATTTGAAAGCAATGCTTGAAGGACATGGGGGAAGATGAAAGTGGGTCTTTTGTAATTGCCCTTCCTGAACAAGAGAGCCACTGTGTGGGTCCAACGAGATAAAGCCCAGACGCCCGGCACAGGAGATTATGGCACAGGACTTTTTCAGAGCCCTGGGTTACCACGAAATAGAACGTTCCTGAAAATCCGTATGAGATCCTTTTTGACTCGATAAGGCAGATTAGGACACACACAATTTCTGACCACACGCACCCAAATAAAAAGGCACTGAGTTGCAGACAATAAAAAAGCTCAAATGTGAGAAATAGTAAAAGAGGCCACTGCTGCTTTTAAGCTAGTGGAAATTCTCAAGCATTTCTATTCCAAAAAAAAAGTGACCCCTTCCACTACCCTTTTGTTAGGATGAACGTAATGAGTAGATCTTCATTATCTTCATTGTCTTTCAGCAAATGTAAATGATACACCTGCTTAATGTTTGATGAATACTTGTCTCGGTGCTGCTTGTACTTGTTGAGTACATCACTGTGTCCAGTGGCTCAGCAGAATAAAGCATCTAAACCAGGCAGAGATGTTAGTTTCGTGAAGGAATAGCGTATCTGAATCGTTAATTAAGATCCTCACCTGTCTCCCCTCCTGTCTGTTGTTTCCTCTAAAAAAAATATGAGAAAGCAATCATCCTGGAACTTTGCTGAGTGTGTTCTATGAATTTCTGAGAGGTTGATGGGGGGAAAACAGAAATCTGAACCTTTGATGTAGCATTTTCTCACTAATTAAAATGAGCTCAAGCCAAGCACAGTCCTAATCACTCAGACACCTGACGCATGAAGCTGGATAAAGCAGAGCAATGCATAAAGCATATCTTTAAAAATGCATGTATCCGTCAGGATTGAGGGTCCCTCGCTGCTGCCTTTCGTTTCAACGGCCCACACTTCTGTGGCCTGCAGCTACACACACACACACACACATACACACATACACACACACACACGCAAACACACACACACACAAGCACCTGCATGGTCGGTGTAAAGCGCACCTCCGCAGAAACACAGCCTACACTCATGGACACGATGCAATTATCTGTTACATCAGCCAAGTGAGTCATAAACTGAACTGAAAATATAGATTTTCTTCACACTGTGGTAAAAAAAGGACATTGGATATCTTACAACGCTTTCCTCTGAATATTTCATCTACCTCAGATTTTGGTTGGAAGCTTTTCAGAGTCAAAAACATGAAGGAAATCTGAGTGTGGTTAAACCAAGCATTTTATTTTGCAGTGAAGGTGAGTAGCAAAGAAATGTTGAGGTAAAAATAGTCATAAGTGAACAAATCAAGCATGCTTTCCAGAGTACAGGCAATATAACAAGAATGATGCTGCTTTAGTGCTTCACGTCCTTTTCTACATACTGTATGTTAATGAATTATATAATGCCGATGAACACCTGGCATCGCACGGCAACAGGAACAGCTATCTCGTTCTGATTAAGTCTTGTTTTTGCAGCAGTTGTGTTACTCCGATGGAATATTCTCTTACATTAGCTGGGATGGATTCTAAAATAATATAGGAGTTAGAGACAGAAATGTTGCATGTTAGCTAAGAATACTTTTTTTATAGAATTCATTTTTAACAAACCAAGACCAATGAAGCTTAAAGGTAGGGTCTCTGTTGTTTGAAAGCCAATGCTGACATTTGAAATCACCAAAACAAACACGCCCCTAAACCAAATGGGTCCCACCCCTGTATTGATAGCTCCGTCCCAAATATACATACGTAACCGAGGCAACTAATGGAAAGAAATGTGTCTATCATAGCTGAAGGGAAGAACAATACGATTGCAGATAAACAAACAAGCAAAAATGACACAAAAGCATAATCATGTAAAGGACGGCATATATTAGTTCTGTGTAACAAAGCAAAACCTACGTTACACACCTATCGAAAAGGAAAAAAACGGCCTCGGCGTCTTAAGTAAAGTTGGTCGCATATTCACAGATTGGTTTCCCGAGTCAATAACTCCTGAGCTAAACACTGTTACTAGCAAAACATGGTTGTAGCTGCCTCTCTACATTACTACAATAGAAAAGAGGTGTTATTTGTGTAGTAACAGCGTTTAGCTCAGGAGTTATTTACTTGGGAAACTCGAATCTGTGAATATGCGGCCAACTTCCTGCTCCTTCAGTTCTCTCCAGCGCTGGAAAGCTGATCCTATATTAACACGGGTCCTGCTTCTTGCCTTATTGTAAGCCTTTCTTCGCATTCCTTCTTTGTTTTTATCCTCAATGTCAATGTTAAAACCGCTTTCTGCTAATGTCACACATGCGCACTGAACACTCTCTGTCCATATTGAAAGACACGCCCCTTTCTGCTCATTGGCTACACGTTTGTTTTGATTTTTGAAGTTTGTCGGCCCAGCGTAGTTTTCTGAAGCATTTCTCAAACTTCGGAGACCCTACCTTTAAATGCTGGAGATGTTTTGACATACAATGATATTTGTTCCTTATTTCAGCTATCTCAAGCATATTCATTTCAAAAGTTTCATTACATTATATTCAGCAAAACAATTTTTTTTTGTAGTATATTTACAATATTTGCCCGTATCCAGAGCGAGTTACATTTCTCTCATTTATACAGCTGATATACAGTATATGCTTAGCGCCCTCTTGCTCAGGGGACTGGTGGTAGCAGCCTGGTCAACCTTCCAATCTGTAGTCTAACACCTTAACCACTGAGCTATCACTTACTTCCCCCAAGTGTATCTGTAGTATATTTAGACCATAGTGCACCTTTTTATGTTTAGCGTCCACTGTTATAAGTGACTTGTACGCAAATCGTGCTACTGCTGTTGCTTTGTCATCTCACTGTCTTTGGTTTCTATACAAAACTTTCCATACCACAAGTTTGAATCTCGACAATACTACAGCACTTCGTGACTGGAAGACAAGAGATGTAGACTTCAATTCTTTTGGGGTGCCAGAGATACCTTTATTCTCCCTCCTCTATCCTTCATACTGACACTAGCTAGTTCTCGGTGTCTGTGATCTCACGTAAGGTGATGAGGGTTGATAACGCTTTCCTCTCGATGTGTTACGCTGCCATGTGATGCAGCATGAGCAGCAGATTGACAACATGCAAAGGTCGGCATCTCGTATCCTGCTTGAAGCACGTGCAAGCGTTCACCATTACTGGTTGGTAGCTAATAAGACGAGAAATAGTGGGTAGGAACAAGGGAGAAAATGTGTGTGAATGTGAAACATGAATAAATAATAATTTTATCAATTTTAAACATTTTGTGTAAAAATAGGTGTGTTATGTCACATTGCATGCAAGTTTTTTGTCTTGTTTCCAATAGGGGAAATGAAGAAGATGAAGATGAAGAAGAAGAAGAAGAAGAAGAATGCTCTCAGCTACAATTTCATGGTTGCCAGAGCTGACAGTGAGTAGGTGAGCAAAATGGCCTTTTTCCGGGTTCACTTAGCAGGAGAGGCTAAGAGGCGCTTCTTGTTTTCATTGTGTGCTTTCTGCTAGATGAATCTCAACATGCTTTTGACAAAACGCACATGCATTCACTCCAATAAGCTCCTAGTGCATTTTTACACCTCTGCAGATGTGGAGAGTGAAAATGCGTAGGTTTAGTGTAACTCAAAGGGGATTTAAGGCTGAGTGTTTCAAATGGACTCCATACCTCGATACTGCGATCTGTTAATAGAGTACCACTGCTGGAGATATAAAAGCTGTCTCTGTGTTGTTAGGGTGTCTCTGTGTTTCCTCATGTGTTTTTCCCCTTCATGCATATTTTAGTGCTTGTGAAACTGCAAGCCTGAGTACTGGAGACATTTGTGTAAAAAGTCTACACATGACTGTCACCTACTTATGGGTGTCCTGTCATTTATTTACTTACTTACTTACATACTTACTTACTTACTTACTTACTTACTTACTTACTTACTTACTTACTTACTTACTTACTTACTTGGAGGTGGTAGACATCCATAGCTGATAAATCCTGTTTATATGCTATGACAAAGGCATTGTTTGCTAAAATTTATTTCAACAAATACATTCTGTAGAAATCAGCAATACATCAAAGTTGAATTTGGTTGCAATTTCTTATTGCACAGTCACAGCCAGGATGAATGAGGGCAATATTTATAGTTTTACTGAGGGGACTCGGTGTCTCCACAGTGGGGCTGCAAGCTGAGAGGAAGTAGTGCAGAAGGCCAGTGAAATGGAGCATTAACAATGCTGGCACACACACACACACACACACACACACACACACACACACACACACACAACCTGAAAACACTTAAAGGATGTATGTTTTGAAGTATTATCTAGATTTGTGTTGGAACACTGACAAATCCAGGAATCATACACCAGGGAAAACCCTTAGCATTCGCTCACACACTTACCTATTACTATTTTTATAAATGGTTTTCAATTTGTTACTCAATGTACTGTAACAGTATTGTAGTACATGTTTTCTCACAGGGATTTGCCATTTGTTTAAAAAAAAACAACAACTCAAAAGAGAGATGTTTCTTCACCAAGCAGACAACAAAAAAACAAAACAAAACTGTAAACCATTATTATCTTCTAATGAGATGGAATTAAACTTACTGTTCATTACTGTTCCTTTCTTTTTGCTAACAAAAGACAAACATGAAAGCTTCCATGATTTTTCCCTCCACATTTTATTGCTCGAATGCACAGAGGTCAAAAATGACATAATTCTGAGTTCCCAATTCTAAGTTCATTCGAATGCAGCTTTTGAACATTTTAGAAATAATTCATCTTGGTGCCCTCATGCAAATAGAGGATGAAGCTTTAATGTTAATCCAAGATATGTATGCTAACGAGGATAAAAAAAAAAAAATCTAATAATATTGAATCTAAAAATAATAATGTTTTTTCATATATTTTCATTCTCATTCCTAAAAGAGACAGTATAACATTCTCAATGCATTAATAGAAAATTAAGGAAGCTTATAGTGACTAGATTAGCATTAGAAATTAGAATTTTATCCAAGCTATTTATTAGTAAAAATAATGTCTAGTTATTGGTAATAAATCTATGCAATTCCTTTTTAGCTAGCTAGCTGTAATGTTAGCTGGATGTAAACAAACTCACTGATGGTTTGTGGATCAACATCATTATGTGATTGGTCTGCTGTTGTGGTAGCTTTAGTTCTTTTGTTCACATGTACACACACCGCAGGAGATAAAAAAAAAGAGTGCAGTTTTATTGTGTTTTTGTAGAACTTGTCATGGTTAAAAGTGAAATCAAAGGAGAATGGATTGTATTGTGACAAGCTCCAGAGGGATGCCAAGCAACAGCATATGGATAAAATTAGTCATATTGACAATGTGGATTCATACGAACTCCCAAACAGTGTTGAGTAATGCTCTGCATATGCTACCTCCTCTTACATTTCCAGACATCTTTTCATATCTGGTGTCTGGCTGAGCAATTTAAAAATTCACTTGAAGCCCACATACAGGTTGGAAATGAATGATTGCAAGACCTAGAGATCTATCAGAAACCCAGCTAATGTTAAAATGCTCTCAATGTTCTTCATAGTGAATTTATTAAAGTTTTTTAAAGTTTTATCTGTTTTCTAAATTGTGCTCTATTGTACTTATTGTTCATTGATGCTGCTGTGCGGTTTTTAACACATCCATAATGACTCAAACATTTAGTGCTCAAGCTGAGTTTGAATGAAAACACATCTACTATCTGCTTCATGACTGATCATCCATACAGTGAGAGCAGATTACATATCGGACACTGTGTCATGTCTCTTATGCATGAAATAAATCAAGTAATTGATGAGAGGGCATAATGATAACGATGATGAGATGATGGTGCATAATCTTATACATTGACTTGAAGTGAGTGGCTCAAATTAAGTTCAAATAATGCAGCAATGGGATATGGCTAGCATTAGATAGTGTAGATTAGCATTATCCTAATTATTCATTATTCTAGCTAGCATAAGTAGTCCACTAGCCTGTAATTTTAGCCCCAATTTCATTTGTCCCTACCAACTTTCAAGACAAGCTTACACCAATAGTGTCATGCCCCGAAATGTAAAAATAATTAATAAGTGGTGTGGGGATGTGGTAGCCTAGTGTGTATTGAACTACCCATCAGGAGGTTGTGAGTTTGAAATCCAGGTCCACCAAGGGCCCCTGAGCAAGGCCCTTAACCCTCAATTACTCAGTTGTATAAAATGATGTCAAAATGTAAGTTGGTCTGGATAAGTTTGGTCTTGGTGTCTGCCTGATGCCATAAATGTATTTTGTAATTAAATCATGTAATTAAATGTAATTAAATCAATCCAGATGTCTCTCCTGAAAAACCATTTATAACAATAAACTTTATAAATGTCACGAGCAGAATAAAGACTGGCTTATGACCAGAGACATGATCTAAGCAAGTATGGTCATTTAATTGCTTCATTCACAGGAGAGTTGGCGCACATGCCATCGAGCCTTGCCAACTGTGCCAGGCTACAGTCCCCCGCCTTGTTAACCATCCGGCTGCAAAATGTGCTCGTTATTGCGAATTATCAGGGATTAATACAGAGCCAGTGGCCTATCATTAGAGCCTCACTTTCAGATTCATCAACAAATGGGAGGCCAGGCAATGCAGCCTTGACAGAGCCTCCCTTAACTGTTGAGCTTTTCATTTGAAGTGCAAATGCTTGTCACTATGGCATTGTGTCCTTTAAATAATTTTGTCTGCCTGCACTTTGCAGAACATGAAATTAGATTTAAAAAGCTTCAAAATGGCCTGGCTTACTCATTGACTGTCATGAAATATTCATTTTCATTTTTATATGGTGTTCATGTGGCGTTGTAGGTTGGTCGTGGACACCACACTGAACTCTACATTGTTATAAGCAGGGACTTATCCAGAGCTTTTACACAGGTGACAAGATTAAACACAATAACTATAATTTAAACAGGGTGAGGCAAAATACAAATATTTATTCAAGGAGAATATGGCTCCTTTGTCTGTTTCTGGTCATTAAAGGCACAGAACAAGGTTTAAGCAACTTTGATTGCTATTTTTCCTGCCAGAAAAGTGGTTTATGTAACATTAATACAATGTTAAATTATATAAAGTGCACTTGTGGCACTTGTGGCTAATGGCAGCTAATAATGAACTACTGTAAAGAAACCAGTGATCAGTAGGGTGTATTAAATAATACGACTACTACTACTACTAATAACAATATTTTTGTCTCAGTGCGGGGGGCACGGTGGCTTAGTGGTTAGGACGTTCACCTCACACCTCCGGGTTCGATTCCCACCTCCGCCTTGTGTGTGTGGAGTTTACATGTTCTCCCTGTGCCTCGGGGGTTTCCTCCGGGTACTCCGGTTTCCTCCCCCGGTCCAAAGACATGCATGGTAGGTTGATTGGCATCTCTGGAAAAATTGTCCGTAGTGTGTGATTGAGTGAGTGAATGAGAGTGTGTGTGTGTGCCCTGCGATGGGTTGGCACTCTGTCCAGGGTGTATCCTGCCTTGATGCCCGATGATGCCTGAGATAGGCACAGGCTCCCCGTGACCCGAGGTAGTTCGGATAAGCGGTAGAAAATGAATGAATGAATGTCTCAGTGCTTAATGCTAGGGTGGCTTTTGTTACCCCCCAAAAAATACCTAGTTGCCTCAGAATTCCTACTCATAATCTTGGGATGGTCATCTCAACTTTTCTAATCCTCCTTTAAAGTATGCTAGTGTTATGAATACAGTATCATTATGACACTGGTAAGCACAGTGACTACTACTACTACTACTACTAATTTTGTCTTAGTAGGGTGGCCAAAGAGTAGGGTGTGTCATGCTGGGGTGGCATTTACAGCCCCAAGAATTTATACCTGCTCTACAGAAGTCCTACTCAGAATCTTAGGATGGTTTCCTCAACCCCAAGTTCAGTAACTGATGTCAGTTCAAATGTTTTCAATGTAAACCAAGTAGCTCTGTTTATGTTTAAATCAGCTCTATGCCCTGTGCTCAGTGTACTAGTATATGGTGTAGATCAGTCATCATACAGACATATTGATTTTTAAAAACTATATCACTGAGTATATAGTTCCATGTTTTGAGCACTCATTCCAGCAGCTTTCTTATTGTTAACAAAAGATGAACATGACCATGAACCTGAAAGCGTCCAGGTCAAAAATGACATAATTCTGATTTCCCACTTCTGAGTTGATTCAATTGCAGCATTAGAATATTTCAGGGATAATTCATCTTATAAGCATAAAGAGCTGTCAAAGTACAGGACCTGCTAATGGAGGATGCATTTGTGCTTGCTGTGAATACTTTTGACATGGGATAATGCTAATCCTAGCATCTTAGTATCAAATCAGGCATTTAATGGCCAGGATATGCATGCTAACTGGGATTAAATATATCTACCCTACTAAGGTTCTTTTTTTTTTTTTTTTTAAATCAATTCATAAAAAAGATGGTAAAACATACCCAATGGACCTGAGAGTTACTTGATACGGTATCTTTATATGAGAAGAAGGATTACAGTGAGGAGATTAGCAGCTTTAAAAAAAAAAGAAGGAACGGGAAAGGGAATGCTCAGCCATCAGATTTTATTAGTATATCATTCTGTCATTAATTTGACCTTATTGGAAATGTACACAGGTGACCAAGACCAGGTGACCAGGTGTGTAAATAATTATTCACATACAGTGTACATATGAAGTATAGTATAGAAGTATGGTTGCATCTGCTACGTGGATTCAGGACGAAAGCTCGGCATCAAGGGCAAGTGTCGTAATGGTAAAGATGATTCGTTTTGTTTCTGAAAATGATTCTACAGCTCTTACAGAACCACTGTACTATGTGTGTATGCGTGTGTGTGTCTAAAGGACACAGACCTGCCACAGCAGACCAGAGCAAATTGAGACATTTTAAGGAGACAGTAATTAGGTGGCTATTTCTAATGTTATGTGTTATGTGTTGCACTTTTGTAAAACCTAGTGTTCTGAACGCAGTTTGTTGTGTGGTTGAATGCATATTATGAAGCTGAACACACACAAGACCTCTGCAGTCCTCCTACAGCATCAGTGAAACGCAGTCCTTCATTGTACTATGGACATCATGCCTACACAGTTGTCTATTAGGACTGTGTGACAGCTACAGCATTACTGCATCACATGGAGAGCTTGGAGCACTGTTGTGTCTCTGCTTTCCAGGACCTTTTCAGAAAAATCCATTGTCTTCCCTGACAGATATTATTTTTAATCATCCCTACACCACAGCGGAAAAGAAGCTTCTGCATCAGACGGAATTGTCTTGGTTGTTTTATCTACTCTAATGGAAAGCTTTTAGTTGATAAAGAAAGGATTTTACAGGATTTAGGATAGAATACGTTGGAAAAACAGAGCAATATCTTTGCAGAGAAAATACACTGAATTTCTTTTGGCCCTAACTGAGTACACATCGTTGCACACTGAAGAAGTCTAAGAATCTGGAATAAAAAGTAAAAAAAAAAGGCACTGTTATTTAGAGTAGTAATATTTCAGCCTGAACGAACTCAATAAAAGATTCTGTTCATTCAGCATGCAAGGGACAGCGGAGTAGAATCTTATATGTAAATATTACAGCTACGCTAACATTGATAACAGTTCAGAGGATATCAGAGGGTGAATCTGTTTATCGAGATGTGTCTCTGTTGTTGTCCCCACACATGTAGGCCATTTGTTTAACGGCTAATTGGGCAGAATACTCCATTTTGTACGAGCCAATGAAATATTATTATTATTTTCCCCTCAGTCGCCGTGAATTGAAAAAGATGAATTTGTTTTTTCATCCAATGGGTCTGTTATCAACTGCGGAGGTGGCACTCATCGGGTCTGCGTGCATGCATTATGGAGATTAGCGTGCAGCATTGCACATCATCCCCCGCATTTAGTAATGGATTGTTGTCATTACGGTGGAAGAGCACTATTGCGGGCTGCAGCTCTCCCAAGTACTTGAGCAGCCGTGGAGCCCTGCTGCTGCATTACTGAATTTTTCATTTGGCTGGATCTGTGATGGTGAAAGATGATGGTGAAAATGTGTAGCTAAACAGAATTGCAGATAGGCTGTCTTCACAGGTCCGACTGGTTACAAATGATCTCAACACTGTGCTTTCTTAGAGTTTTGGAGGCAAAGAGTTTTCAGTGGACTGCGAAAGATGGTTTATTTGTGGCTCATGCCTTCATGCCAGTATTGTATTCAGAGCAGTGATGGTAGGAGAAGGAGGCCGATTGGGAACAAAGAGCAGTCTTAATTTGCTATCACCCCCTTCTTGTACCCAAGAGTGCACTTACTGATGAGATGGAATTTCTCATGGACTTAAAATGACATCATGAACCTAAAAGGACAGAGTTTCTGGGGATTCACACTGAGAATGCCACTTGTAATGCCTTCTTCAAATTGCCGGTCAGAAATGTCAATTGAAGACAAAAGTGCTTTCAGGACTATCAAGATGGGGAGACCGTGTTGCTGCTTTTTTTCTTTTTAAAATGTGTACTTTAATCTCTCTCTCTCTCTCTCTCTCTCTCTCTCTCTCTCTCTCTCTCTCCCGCTCTCTCTCTGTTTCTCTCTCGCTCTCCCTCCTTAACTGTGGGTGTGTTGCTGCGCTTTTTGTAGCAGAGGGGTGGAAAGCGTGAGCGAGAGAGAAAGAATGGTGCAAAATTGTTGGCGCTTGATAGAGTCTGGGTCTGCAAGAGAGAGATAGAAAGGTAGTGAATGAGAGAAAGATTGCAGGCAATGGAGTGACAGCAAATGCAAGAAAGAAAGAAAGAAAGAAAGAAAGAAAGAGTGAGTGAGTGAGAGAGAAAGAGTGAGGAAAGAAAGAGATGGAGAGAACCCCATAAATCATGTGGTGGTGCAAATGCTGAATCAGGGACAAGAGGTAAGGTTGATTGTGCCTGGGAGAGACAATAAACCCTGTAATCATCCGTCTCTGCTGCACAAGCCTGGCAATTATCTGCCCAAAGCTGACCATTGCCTTACAAAGGGCAGAATCTATCTCACTTTTCTCTCTTACTACTTCTCTCTTTTTATTTTTCTGCATAAACATGAAAAATATATTTATCACGTAGCTAAATCTGGAGTTGTGGACAAGCTAACCACCGTAAAAACAAAGACAAAGGACCTGATGCGGTAAGCTGTTTGCACATTTTCAGCGTAATTAGGCTGCATTCTGCATGAGAAACCCTGCCTATTATGTAAAAAACACACATTTTAGAAACTGCAAGGCAACACACATCCATATACCTTACATTTCATGGGGATGACATAAAGTTTAAAGGAAAAGTTGGAGTAATTGGAAGTACTGTATGAGGATAATGTTTAAAACTTAGTTAATTATCAGTGGCCAGGTTCACGTGAGATCCACCTCACGTGTCCACCTCCCAAGTCCAGGTTTAAAAAGTGGGTTTCTTAGAGCAGTATAGCAATATAGCCTGGTGCATTTAATGCCCAAGCAGCCGTGGGAACCCTGGTCCGAGCACAATTCCTCATATTAAACCAGCACATAGATATTTGATATTTTTGACATCGCCAATTTTCTAAATGTTACAGGAGCCATAACTGACTTCAGTTTAATTTTACTTTTATTTGAAGTCAGTTTTGTGGAGCATGCTGGCTTAGTGGTCAGCACACAGGAGATTTGATTTCTGCCTTCATCCTGTGTGTGCAGTGAGTTCTTATTCTTTGAGGGTTTCCTCCGGGTCCTCTGGTTTCCTCTCCCAGTCTAGGAACATGTGTTGTAGACAAACTGGCATTTCTAAATTGTCCATAATGTGTGAGTGATTGTGCCCTGTGATGGGTTAACACACTGCTCAGGTTTTCCCCCGCCTTGAAGCCTCAAATCCCCTGTGGGGATATAATTGCTACAGAAAATAGATGAATCGATGGATGAAGTCACTGATTCTGTATACAGGAATTTAAAAATTGGTTTGCATGTTAATGAGTAATGTTCATCGGTTTAATGATGGCTCTAAGGTTATTACCTCTTCACATAGGCTTTTAACTTACAATATGCCCCTATGCAGAGTGCATTTAGTAGGCACTTTGATGAGCTGCAACTTTAATAAGGTAATTAAGTTAAGGCATATTGCAGTCATATCAGGTCAGGTTTTCTGCTATTGGAGTGCAGACATCAGACCCTAAGGATCTTGAAGCAAAATGCTACATTTTGGAGAGCATCTAACGTCTAAATGTAGTTGCTCCTGATAGCATAGCCACTGACCTTAAAGGACACCAAGATAAGGCTTAATCTTAAGTACTCTTATCTCTCTCCGCTGTCCAGTTCATGCTGTGTTAGCTGTTAATAAAAGATGGCAGCTACTTTTAATGTCTATCAATTGTAGATTTCCTGTATGAGCCCTTAACCTTGACTGGAATTTGCTCTTAAAAACACTCAGAGACTTTCAGTGATGTAGCTATAAAAACACAAATGTACCAATATGCAGTCTCTAATCATGCAGATCCATCCTGTGCAAGTGACTGCATTTTCAAGTGGGTTGAAAAGTGCACTTAAAAGCTATTTATATGAACCCAGTGCAAGAACATAACTAAAGTGATGGAGTGATAATTAATCAACTCCATTGGCTGAGTGGGAAAAGCAAATGGACAAGAAACAAGACTTTTTCTGCCATTCCAATTCCAGATAAATGATCAATTTATGTTTAAATATGAGTGGGGAATGTAAAAGGACACAACTCTTTTCTAAGCTGCCGATGCTTTTTAGCCTTAAACTTGGTAACAGGTTCAGTGAAATTCTTGTGAATAAAATAGTGAAATTTTTTTCATTTTCTGCTTAAATACAAATCCAAATAATGATATTTATTATAGTAGACCTTTTCAGCATGGTGCACAATTTTTAAATGGGGATTTGTTTAATTTTCAAAAATATGCATAAACTAGTAGCCTGATTTAAATTTTGCAACTCTGACCAGGTAGGCACTTAAGTCTACTAATGCTGCACATTACACATTAAAAAGCTTTATATATGCTCACTCATGCTACTTTTTTGTTGTGTCCCATAGGATCCCACTCTCCCAATACACCCCTGTAAGCTTCCTGGCCATCATTAGAGATGGGCCGAGGTGGATAGGCAGGCAGACAAATCTAAATCGACAGGCAGGTTCAATGTAGGATGTAAGTTTAGGTCATGTGATCAGCAAACAGGGTGAACTAGGAAGAACTAGGAAGAACTAGATTACAAAATTGGAACTCAGGACAAGGTCAAGATCAGATGAGCTACAAAATGAAAATAGGCTTGGTAATAATAGAAGCACAAGACAAACTGAGTGTATATGTTCCTAAAAAGAAAGAAACACAAGGGTATAAATATACAAACTACTAATCAATGGCCAACCTGAAAATGAGTGAGAGTAATTGGGAGGCATGAGGAAGACAGGGCATGGCACAAAACATAGAAGTGTGTGCCATGGCACTATTATATGTCCTGAGTGTCTCTGCTATCAGCACATGTATTTGTAACCAGTTAGAAGACTTTATCTTTTCACTACAAAAATGTATTCGTACTTTGTTACATAGCTAGAAGGTACTGAAATAAGAGTGAGCAGAAGGAACGGCCTATGCTTGTCTTAGAGCAATTTTTTAAATTGTCTTAAATAGAATTTCCTATTCTGGGAGGTCAAAACTATAACAGAAGGTCAGGCATCGTAATTGTAAAAAGAGCAATACCCTCTTGGTAGGCATTGTAATGAGCGTATTTTGGCACTGCCGAGTCATTTAAACCCCCTCGGTGGAATTTATAAATTGACTTCAACTTTGCAGTTCAACAGTTGCATACTAAGTGTAATATTTTGTCTTCTTAGTATTGCACGGTGAAGCTCTTTCTTACATCATGAACATACTTTTGGTTTCACGGTCTCAATTGCCATTTTGCCATTCTCAGTTTTATTCAAGGTGTATAAGAAGGTATGAAGGTTATGGTTATGGGCAAGGTAAGTGTTCATGCTTCTCCTAACAACGTTATTTGTATTGGTCACAGGTTTGCCTCAGGCATCTTGCCACAGTGCTCCATCTACTAAAGTGCCTTAATAATGGACTCTTTAAACATTCTAAGCATTCACGTCATTGCAAAGCCTTCCTCCTTACCGTGAGTTCATCATTTGCTCCTCTATCCTATCTTTATCTTTAATCTCTGGCTTTGTGTTGCATTAAACATTGTGATCTGTGTCTGATATCAAAACAAAATCCATCCACGTCACATTGCGTTATTCAATTTGTACAAATTTCTAATAAGATCAGGTTATAACCTTTCCGGTTTGAAGGGTAATAGAAAATGTAGAGATTTATGACTTGAATCATTTTTTTTTTGCATCTAATTTGTTTTTGACATGTTGTTTATTTCATATTTATTTAAAATTCTAAACCGACATAAATTAGGCAGAAGTGTCTCTACATTATCTCTCACCATCTTTTAACACCAAGAGAATTATCTAAATATTTAAAGCATAAATACATATTAAAATACAATGGGGTATCATCGCTGCAAAGGTGTTTGATGAAGCTTCAGTAAACAGCACACCTGCTTCATCAGTAACTTCTGTTGTGCTGTAATTTAGTGGGGAATGTTACAGAAGACCAAATTAGCACAGGTGGTATTTGGGTTCGTTCTGAGAAATCTCCGAGTTATAAAACTATTCCCTGCGGTTCTAATGCACACAGTTTGAGTTCTAAGCTCGGCTGAATATCCTGTATTTGAGCAGCTTGATCTTATCTCTGTCACTCACAGCAAGCTAATCTTCTAAGAATTTGAAGCAAATCAGGTGATTTGATGTAATTGAAATAAAGTTCAAGTCAAAGGCAAAGTTAAAGTAAAGTTAAACACTATAAGAAAACTTGCACTTAACTTAAAATCTTATCTGTCTTCAACTCTTTATAATCCATCTTTATAATTTTTATAAAAATCAACCTGCCATTTACAGGAATATAAATTCTCATCAGATCAGGTCTCATTGATGCAATGCCCTAGCTGGTGCTGGTCCACAGAAGCAGGGAATATTTTTAGGAACTAGTTCACAACTGGTTTTAAGGTCAAGCAACTAGAGCATCATATGTATGAGCTTCTGTAGTTTTTGCACTTACAGTTTTAGGGTGCTTTTGCTTTTAAGCCCATTTGATTCGCACTGTGCACTGGTGTGTGTCCTCATTTCTGTAGGTAATTACACAGAGATCACAATTGGTTGTGGACCAAAACAACCAGTCCAAGAGTGTCTAAGTGATCTTGGTCTGCTTCCAGTCGAACATAGCAAGACTCGTTTGCAGCGAGAAAGCAATTGCACCTAGAATCAACCCACATGCAGGAAGTGACTCAAACATGCTGTGTATTTTGGGTTGTGGGTAACAATTTGCTGAACTGCTAAACTGACCCACGAAGCACAAACTGAGCCAAGAACAGGGGGTCTCCTTCTTTAGAGCAAAGAACTGTAACAACTATGAAAAATAATGCATTAAATGTCACAGGGAGCCTGGTGTCTCTCTTCAGAGACTCAGAGCACAAGAAAGGGGGCACCCTGGGCAGTGTACACACCCACTGCAGGGCACGATCACACACAATCACCCACCAGAGACAATTTAGAGATGCCAGTCAGCCAAAACACACGTCTTTAGACTGGGGGAGAAAACCAAGTCCTTGGAAGCACAGGGAAAACATGCAATCTCCACACACACACACACACACACACACACACACACACACACACACACACACACACACACAGATCAGAGGTGGCAATCGATCAGAGAGAGATTTTATCTATTGGTGAGACAAGTACAATCAGGATCGGATTGCACATCGAAAAAGGATGTCTTTGATAATAAAAACATATTAATAATGCAGTTTAACTGCATTGTTAAAATTTTGATGCATTTATTTATTTATTTATGTAGGAAGGCATAAAGATATTCATAAGTGAAAACAGTGTAAAATGGGTTTTGTGAGTAAAAGCAGAATATGTCTAAAACATTTCTCCTTAGGATTCAGCTGACAGTAAACATCACACCTGGTTCATCAGTAAGGACTGCAGTGGTGAAATTTATTTTAGAACATTGCAAGAGACCAAATTAATGCAAATGGCTAGTGGGATCTTAATGAGAAATCGTTTTTAATTTAGTTTCAAAGGTAAACCGTGCTGTTTTCAAACTTGCAGCTTGAATATTGAGGTCTCTTCAGGATATTAGAAGTTTCTAAAATGCTGGAATATTCAAAAGCCTGACTCTAGGAGCTCAGACGAGAACTCAATGATTCATTCATTCATCTTCTACCGCTTATCCGAGCTACCTCGGGTCACTGGGAGCCTGTGCCTCTCAGGCGTCACCGGGCATCAAGGCAGGATACACCCTGGACGGAGTGCCAACCCATCGCAGGGCACACACACACTCTCATTCACTCACGCAATCACACACTAGGGACAATTTTCCAGAGATGCCAATCAACCTACCATGCATGTCTTTGGACCGGGGGAGGAAACCGGAGTACCCGGAGGAAACCCCCGAGGCACAGGGAGAACATGCAAACTCCACACACACAAGGTGGAGGTGGGAATCGAACCCCGACCCTGGAGGTGTGAGGCGAACATGCTAACCACTAAGCCACCGTGCCCCCCAACTCAATGATTCATGTAATCTAAATAAAAACAATTGAAAAACAAAACAACTTCCTATTTAGGACAGAAAATTTTTGTTATTTCATATTTATGGACGAATTCTCCAATGTCAGTGCTTTATAATAGTCTGTTAGAGTTTTCAGGGCAGAGGACTAGTGGTTCCCTCAACCTGAACCATCTATAAATACTGTATACGTCTATGATAATGTATAAGCTTTTAGAAGCAAGATGTGCTAGAATTTCTTTCAACTAGCGAATTAAAAAAAAAAAAAGTAAGTGATACTTTATAATGAATAAGCTGCTTTTATAAAGTGTACCTCTCCCACACAGGTACACAGGGATTCATAGCTAATACCAGCCAATGAGACAGTGACATTTAACAACTCGTTTTATCTAAAGTGATAGTGCTACTTTATAGACTTCAAACTGTCGTAAGCCTTCAGAGGCATGATCCAGTTACGTTGGTCCCAGTCCCATGACAGACTCATCACTTTGAAACAGGTGCCAGTTTGACTTTCCCGAGTGACAAGATGTCAAATGAAGTGCATCAATAACGGCCTTTAATCCTCTCCCAAAGCCACAGCTCTGGATTTAATAGGAATTATCTATTGGGGGAATATTACTGGATGGGCATCCAGTGGTGCTAGTAAAGGGTATATTATGAACTTTTATACCACAGTGTTGTTCTCAAATCTGAAGAGGTGGATTCATTTTCCATGAGAGAATGTCTCTGAAAGTCTGGCTGTAACTTAAATGACAGTTTTATATAAATATCTAACACTTCTTTAGTAGCTGCTCATTCTCAAGGACTTCGATGGCAGACATCCCACACAATCTGTGTTGATATGTGAAATTAAAAACATGTGCTGATATTTAATTAATCAAATAATTATCAATGATAAGGTTTTCAGTGAGGAGAAGTTTGTTTAAGATTTATGATATGGGTCTTGCTGCGTTATAGCTCCGTTAATATATGTGACAACAGGAACTTACTTGTCATGTGGATGTTCCATAACATTAAATGTTAAATACACATGGTTAAAAATGAACATGTGCATTTCAGTAGTAAATTAAAAATTGCAATAATTGGCAAACTGCTATGGTATAAGAGAAATAAAACATCTTGTGACAGGGAATAATCCACTTCATCATTGCAATAGTCAATATTACACCACTGGGAGATTATTGTTCTGTAACATCGTGCTTTTCTTATGCTTTATTCGTTATGAGTAGGCTCCTGTACTGTCGCTAGGCCAAACTACAGCCTTCGCCCTACTGCGTTAATACATCACACTGTTGTCGTTTTTATTGTCATTGCTTACACACTCTACAACCCTGTCATCAACTTTAACCAAAAACATTCCACATCACAATGCCTAAATGTTAGTAAAATGTAATCCCGTGCATATTATATGGTAATAAATGCATTTCTTTCAAGGGTTTTTAAAAAAAGGCTATGATGACAGAGGTGACCTTTGAGTGAGGGCTCTACATGATACCCAGCCAACGCAGCACTAAATTACAAGCAGTGATGGTAAAGTCTCCCACCTTTGTCTAATCTAATGAGCCACACATTATCTCAGAGAGCCCTCGTGAGCCGAAAGAGAGGGCACAGCGGAGCTCTGAGCCAACTGAACACTAGGTTCTTCACAACATTAATGACCTCTCTTTTCCACCTGAGCTCCTGATGTTCTGAAAGCCCTTCAGAATATTTCAGAATATACAGAAATGTAGCATTATCGGCTTCCGAGCTGTATGCAGAAGAACTAAGAGTCTGTAAAACGGCAATAGTCAAAAGGGCAAACTTGCATTTACAATTTTTATTCAATACCTAATTTCATATGAAAGAAAAAAAATCATTTATATACAATTTGTTTTTATGATTAATATCAACATTCTTTCATAAGCACACAATGTGTCTGTTTTCATACGTATATGAATGTGTCAGACTGTCACTATGGTGCATGGTAGGTAATTTACCCACATCCACATCTCAACTATATTATAAATGCAGAAATAAATACATTTATCTTCATTTCGTGGATAGTACTGATAACAGACTGTGATTATGTGGTGTAATATCTCCCACATATAATGTTTATTATAGTTTAGAATTTAGAGTCCCCTATGTGCTAAAGGTGGTCATTTTGATTCATCCCAGTGATTTGAATCTTTTGATTTCATTCATCAGAAAGATTCAGATGGACTTGTTCACTGATTCGTTCAGTCACACTTTTTGTAAACGTTGTTATTGCACTGTGTCTTTTTATATATTATGATATGATATTATTTTTTTCACTCAATACATTCTTTTAAAAATGGCATATTTTTAATGATTTATTAGAAGAGAGTTTATTTATAAGAAAGACATTTCAGTCAGTACAGGCTAGTTTTGAGAGCGTGCTCACGAACAAGTGTATGTAATTAGAAAAAATGAAGCACAGAATTATGGTTTAGTTTTCTAAGCTAATATGATTACAAAAAATCCAACAGTCATTTTTACACATTCATATATAGTGGATTATGCTATAAACAACACAACACACGTATCAGACGTGCTGTTACACCCTTTTTCTCGTCTTTCGCCGAACTAAACGAATGAAACCAGTGAGTCAGCAGATCCTCGTTCATTCATCTAGTTTTTTCATTTTTTAATTCAGTTTGTTCAAAAATGACATTTACCAGTTTGTTCTGAATCAGTAGGTTTACCGCTCTCGTTCAGACTCAAAGTAAGGGACATATTTATTCAATACATCCAGACAATAATATCCTTCACAGCCTGCTCTCTACTGAAGTCAGGGAAAAGCTCCCAAACAGGCAGATATACATGGACGAGAAATATTAGCCAGTACATGTGAACAAGAACTTAAAAAAATTTAATTTCAATTTATGCAACTGAGGGTTAAGGGCCTTTCACAGGGGCCCAGCAGTGGCAACTTTGTGGACCTGGGATTCAAACTCATGACCTTCCAATCAGTAGTCCAACACCGTAACCACTAGGCTATCACATCCACATTGTTTGCAAATAAAACACAAAACATGTGCACAATCTCCCACAATGTCACTATATGGCTGCCTACATACATATTCACTTTCTTAGGGCACATTAATAATCTTTCTTTAAACTGTCTTTTGTCTGTGTTCAATGTTTTAGTTTGTTATTTTTTTGTACTACGTGAGAGTTATCATTTTTGCACTGTGTCTGTGTAGGTGTTTACATCTGAAGCACAAGAATTTCATTGTAAATAGATGCTTAAAGCATTCTTTGTGTATATGACAAACCTTTGGGGAATTTCATGATATAAAAGCCTTTTCATACAGCGAGCATATTTTTTTCTTTTTTTTTTTTTGGTGGTGTTTAAATGTTGCTGAAGTCAAAATTGGGCTTTCGGTGCTCTTAGTTCGTCTCTTAGTGTTTTAGACACCAAAGCAAGTGCACATCTAGAAATAAATCTAAACATTGTTCTGGAGACTTTCCCGCATTAGTTTTATCCTTTGTCAGATAAAAAACGATTACAATGTTCTTGTTTTTTGATGAGTCATCCTGTGTTAATGTTGTGTTCAAGACTAGCTCTATAGTAGCAGTTTATTACAGCAAACATGGTTCTTTGGTGTGTTTTTGTCTGGGTGTGTTTCTGTACACTTTTATTTTGACTAGCTTACCTTGGTTAAGAGTAAAATTTTTTAAATGTTTTTTTGTTGTCCAGAGATGACTAGTTCGCTAACCTAGTGCCATGTTTTGTCAGTGTTTGTGGCATCTCTCCAAAGCTACTGGCTGTTGTGGAAAACAGTCACATGCTTCAACATGCCATTCTGACTTCCTGTTTCAACGAAAATAAACGTCAGCATGACTATATGATTATTATTTTCTGTGTTATTTATTTAAGAATATGAGTTCTGGATATGAGAAACAGTTCATAACGCTCGCTTTTTTAAGAAACCTTAGATTAGCTCACTTTCTTTTCACTGAGAGTTGACAGAGATCTAGAAGATCATTAGGTTTATTACATCAAAGTCTCTGCTGAAAAAATTTATTAATGCAGTAGACAAATGTGTCATGCTAAATTATACAGCATGATGCTGATGTTTCAGTAGAAAGTGTGCTATTCAAGTATACACCAACCAGAAACCCTAAGCTAAGCATGTGTGAAATTGCACCAGTAAATGCCCATTGAGATGATAAGTCTAATGTGTTTATGAGAATTTCTATGGCCAACAGTCCAATGGTGGAATTCACACCTAGCATATGAAGGGATTTATCTTGAGCTGGCACGACAGAGGTGAATTGTAAAGAACACTTTATGTCCAACTTTATGATGAATCCAAATAAAAATGAATCTGAAATTGTGTCAGGAAGAAGAATTAAAAGAAAAATAAAATGCTTGATGGTCTATATAGTGTCCATGTATCATTTGATCTGAGGTAACTGGCTGGAAAAAGTTTGACTTACTAAACTATTTTTTAAATTACAATAAATTTCCAGATAAAAAAAAAAATCTCCTTACAAAAAAAAAAAAAAAAAAAAAAATCCTTAAAAATTCTTACGATGCAAATGTGTTATTTCTGATGACAGTGAGCTGTGACATTCCTGCACAAACATTCACAACAGCATTTCCATCTGTTGTTGCAAGATAGAGTACTGGAGTAAAAAAAAAAGAAGAGATATGCAGTAATCATATCAAAGTGATGCTTGAAGGTGTTTTTAAGTTTTGCAGTTCAAGCTGCATGAGTCATCTGTACCCTTCCCTCATGTCCTGACAGATCTTTCTCAGCAGCATTGCTGCATTCACCACTGCTACCAAACCTTATCTTAACAAACTCAAGGCAAAGCAATGTCAAATCAGACACGGCACTTCCTACGCGACACATGAAGGTGGTCACATCACTTACACACAACACTTATGTAGCGCTGCATGATAAATGTCCAAATACTTAACAGCATTATGCAAAAACAGTACCTTGCGTATCATCCTTGAATTTTTTTCTAGAACCCTGTATCACAAATCCATATCAGAACCTGGAACTGAAATGGATTTACTTTGATATGCAGTATAATATTTTTATTTTCTTTTTACTTATCAAAAGTGTAAATATGTTGTGATCATACAGTATATGCAATCACTTGCAGAAGGGTTTAAATATCTGCTTTGTTGCTTAATTAACCTAAATAATAAAAAACTATTTTCCACCTTTAAATGTCAGGCATACTGTGCTAATGTGAAGGCCCAGGCAAAGCTCATGTGCTTCCTGCTGGTTATTGTTTGTCTTTTTCTTTTATGCCCCATTCCTCATGTTTGCGGATGTGTGATATCTGGGCATGTTGCTTCACTTTGCACCTATTTGCACCCCAGTTTACACTACACCCACTCATTACTGGATCACTCCAGCTGCCAGTGCAGTATCTGTGCTTAGGTTGTTCTCATGATTACATTCAGTCCTTTGTTACTTTGTGCCTGCTCTCTGTGTACTCGTTTTTCCCCATGGGTCTCCAGGTCCATGTTTCACCCTGCCTGCCAGCATTGCCTTCCATTTGGTCTTTAGACGAAGTATCTGCCTCTCATGCTGTTGACCAGAGTTGAAAACCCTTCCTCACACATGTCTATACTCATTACCTTCAAGGTCATAAATTAAACCTTTTTAACCTTCAGTCCTTGTGTCTTTGTTCTGCTTCTGGTTTTGCATTTTTTGGACCATTTGTGTGCCTAAAGATTGCTACTTTCGGAAATTCTATCAGATAACCTGCTCTCCATATCAGATTATATGACGACCTGAAAGCATTTTATTCTGCTTAAGTCATCAGCAAGCATGAACACAGGGCTGCATACATTTGAAATAGATATTCTTTACATTCTGATTTTCCTCACACAGACAAAAACATATTTATTTGAAATAACATGACATTAAATGACAGCCAAAAAGGTGGGTTTCCTTAATCACTGAAGCAAAACTGCATAAAGGAGCATGCAAGAGAAGGTGCAATTGTTTAAAGGTTAAAGAAATTGCCCAAAGATCACCACAAGGGAGTGATGACTTTTAAGCATGATGGGATCACATCCCACATTATTGTCAAAGATGGCTAGAAGGAGAAGAAAAGATGTTGCGTTGGCATCTTGCCATGTAGCAAATAAGCTGCATGTTACATTGCTGGGGCGTAAATTGTGCATTTCATGCTGATGTTTGGGTTCCATCTGTGATACTGAGTAACTGCTATGAATTATTCAGGAACTTCAATAAAAGTCAAAGGAATGGTATATGGTTACAGGATTGAGGAACGTTAAATCCAGGCTCACTGACAAATCCTGGGAGTTTCAGGGGTTAAAGACTAATTGCAAATCACTTGTAGTAAGCTTGGACTGGATGTTTTTTAATCCCGTCGTTTATAATTCTCAGACACAACTGAGCCAAATGGTACGGATGTGCCAACGTGCTTTATTGCTAATGTGAAAAGCAACTGTGAACAGTTGTGCTAGTGCGTTCCAAACGGTTATGAAATCTGCTACATGTGCGCAAATTATTTAAACTCACTCTCTATGAGGGACAACAGTGACACAAAGGCCATGTTTTTCAACCCAAAGCACTTGATTTTAATGAATTGCTTAATTCGTGGGAAGAATGATGGCGCTTTTCTTCATGGGCGAACGACTGGTTAAACAGCATGCCAAGGTTAAGCTACAGAGGCTACTATGTTGAGACAGAAAGACAGCACAGATGTTATGAGCACTGACTTGACCGAACGTCTCACTTTGGTGACCAGAGAGACGAGAGAATTGCTGGCTGTGTCTCCCGAGGGTTTGGATGAGTTCAAGACCTCTGAATGATGAGAAAAACAAACATCATGCCCTATTGGCAGGTCCTTCCAGACAGAAGGCATTAGAGAGAGTTTTGCTCTCCTGAATGTTAATGAAAGATGTAAGGAACCTGCTTCCTTCTCTATTACACACAGGTAGTCGTGTAAAGTATTGAATTAGGTATTGATATGTTGGATTTCCTCTGATTCGATTTACTTAAACTAAAATCAATACAATAAAGGCCAGAGGTTTCTATCTAATAACTGCTGCTGTCATCAAAATAGACTTATTCCCAAATTCCCTAATCTCTATATACACACACTGAAACATTCTTTTAACACACTCAGTACTGTTTGACCTTATAGCATTGAAGAGTAATGAAGAGTAATGATTTATAACCTCACTGTCATTTAGAAGTGAATGAGTCCTCTTACCTCATTTTATTGATTATTAAAATCTCTAAATCAAATTGAATTGAAATGTATGAAAGCAACATATTGATTCCTTATTCTATATTTATTTCAGTCTCTCCAGGATTTCATGGTACCTTTTTGGGATCCTTGCGGAAGCCAATGCTTGATTTTGCCGCAGCTGTTTTTAAGTTTGCTGCACATTTTTTAGGAAAACTACTTGAATGGATGAAATTGAAAGCATGAATATCTTCCTTTAAACTACTACCAGTGTAGACACTTATGTAATTATTTTCTAGAATAACTGTGCTCATGTTCAATGCATGTGAATGAAGAGGGCTTTGGCTGAATGCATTTTGTGATAATGTTACATCTTGGCCTACATTTTCAAAAAAAATCTGTAGTAATCAAATATCTTTGCTTGATTTTCTGTTCATTTTTGTGATTGCAAAATTGGGACTGTCTATTGCAAATTTCAGCAAAACCTCAGTCATGCATTCATACTTGAATATAAAATATATTTGTTTTCTAACACTTTTTCTTAGATTGTAGAAATCTTAAGTGATTTATTCTGAAAATCATGTTTGTGTATATTTAATGAATTATTGAGCTTCCTGTTTGTTTTAACTGTGATTGCCCACTAGTTATGAATATTCATTAGCAGACACACAATGTTCATTAATATTCATTATTTGATGGGTTGGTTACAAAATGTGACTGGTGTGCAAAATAAAGAAAATGAACAAAAAGTAAATATTAAAAAAAAAAATAAGAAAAAATTCCACATCTGTTGAAATAGCTGTTTAAATTAATGACGTGATGAAGATGCATTTTGCAGGTCACTAGGAGCAGCCATCATCTTTGAATGCAATTCTACTTTTTCATTATTTAATATAATGAAAACCTGACTCAATTACTTGCAATAATACTGACATTTTGCTGATGCTGTCTCGAGAGAAATGCTGTGCTCTGAGCATAAGGACTTAGAAAGCTGATGGAGGATCACAGGAAATATTCTCTACACTTTTGAGAGAAAATGGACATACTACTATGCGAACGATGAGACTGTACGAAATGTATAGAAGGTTTGTTCTGCCTGCAGTCTTGGCTTTGCATGGAAAAAAGATTGGAAGCCTAATAGTGAATTGAAACTACAAATCTACCTGAGGGTAAGGTGACTTGAGCCAGGCCTCCATCCACCCTGGTGTATTTTATAGTTACTGATTGAAAAAATAAAAACACTGAGATATGTAAAAGGAAAAAAAAATCATTGAAAACTATGGCATACTAAGTGGAAGAGTGGAAGAGACGAAACTGTCAAATTGTGTGTTCTGCTTAGTGAAAAATAAGGGGGCATTCTAGTTTTAGCTAAATGCTAAGCTAAATGCTAAGCTAAATGCTAAGCTAAATGCTAAGCTAAATGCTAAACTAAATGCTAAACTAAATGCTAAACTAAATACTTCTTATTGATAAAAAAAAATAATAATAATTTAAGCTAAACAACATGACAGTAAACAAAGATATTTTATATTTTTATATTTGATATAATTTATACTTTTTATTTATCTACCTCCATTTGGTTTTATTTTTATACTTAATTCCACCTTTCTATGTTTGAATACCGGACAGAAGAAAAAAGCATTTTTTTCAGTTAAAGTACTGTGTGATTTAATTTTATCTGTGGCATGATATTGTTGGTCAGAAAGCACTTAAAGTAGACTGTGCAGGTAACTGGTTCAAGATATCGTAAGAATGATAATAAGTTTGAATCCAAAGGCATCAATTGGTCAGGTGTCTACTTTCTTTTGACCATTGACTGTATATACACTATATGGCTAATACACCTGACCTTCCTAGTGGTGGTTGTGAGTTCAAATCCTATGTCCACTAAGCTGTCAGTTCTGGGCCCATGAGCATGACCTTTAACCCTCAAATGCTCAGTCGTTCTGGATAAGGGTGTTCTGAAAGCCATAAATGTAATGTAGTGTGAGAGGTACTTAAGGCCACTAGTCAAACCTTGTATACATTATAAACATTTTTACTCCTGTCAGCTTGGTTTGCTAGCTAAGCTGAAAGCAATAGCCGATGGGAGATATATTCATGTACACATTAGTGGTTAGCATGTTTCCCTTTCACCTCAAGGGATGGGGTTTCGATTTCCACCTATTCCATATGTGTGGACCTTATGCAGACTTTGTGCTTCCTCTGGGTACTCTAGTTTCCACCCCAGTCTAGAGAAAACTGTCGTAGGCTGATTGGCATCTCTAAATTGTTTGTACTCTGTGGTGGTGCAATGTAATGTAATGTCATCTGCATTGTGCCCCAAGACCTCTGGGATAAGCTTCAGGCTCCCTGTGACCCTGTGTAAGATAAGTGGTACAGAAAATGGATGTATGGGAGCCAGCTTGCTATATAGCCTGGCGCTCATTTGCATGTATGGCATTTGGCAGACACCCTTATCCAGAGAGTCTTACATTTATCTCATTTACAGAACGGAGCAACTGAAGTTAGAGGGCATTGCTCAAGGGCCCAGCAGTGTCAGTTTGTTGGTCCTGGGACTTAAACTCACAACCTTCTAATCAGATCAGTACTCCAACACTTTAACCACTTCCACTTGATTCCCCTTGATGCTCCATGTGATGCTTCACCTGTATTTAATTTTTGTTAAAAAAAAAAAAAAAGGTTGTATGCATTTTCTTGCCTCTCGTGTGAAAAGCCATTATAATCAAGCATCCCACATATGGACATATTAGCACATATGTCTATGTGATTTTAGATATACTTTACTATAGACAACTATGGTTTAGTCATGTTATGGATGCTTAATGATCCAAATGATGTTCATATGTTAACACACTTGCAATGCTCAGTGATGTTTTCAGTGATATACACTACAGTACATATCTTAATGCTGTTTTTTTTTATAGCAATATGGATATGTTGGACATGGTATATAAGTCCTAGCTATAATCCGAATGATAAAATTATGCTGTGTGGCAGCACAGTAGCACAGTGTGTCATATTGCCACTTCATAGTTTCAGAGTAACAAATTCAGTATTGAGCTTGTGTGGAGTTTTGCATGTTCTCGCCAAGGTCATGTGGGTTTCCTCCAGGTTCTCTGGTTTTCTTCCAATAGACAAAAAAAATGCAGACTCTGAGATTGGCATTGCTTAAATGCCTCTATTCATGAATAAACATGTGAATACTCAGGTATTTCTGGAATAAGTCTCAGCTCTATCACAACCCTGACCTGGATAAAGCCTTTAGTGAACATTTCTGAATGAAAGAATGAATGCATAAGTGCCACTATATGTACAGTATGTATGTTATACTTCATCCATTGAGGTTAAGTTTCTAGAAACATTTAGATACTGTATAATATGGTTTCCTTCTTCTACCCAGATTTGATCTAGCCTTATATTCATTGCCTCCTTACTCATCCCACAAAATAACTTGCAAGGAAAACTTTGTGAACCCTTTAGAATCAGATGAAATACTGCATTACTCATATCCAAAGACATCCTGTCTGAAGTGATGACAGCACACGTTCTTTTCAAAACCGAATACCCCGTTTATACATTCGCAGTCTAGGATTAAAATGTACAGGCTAACAACTTGTCAGAAGGCTAATTGGAGTCAGGCACTGTGCTATAAAAAGGCACACAAAGTCTAGGTACTGACACAGTCTGTTTTTCTTAAGAGATATACTTTCTTTTTAACCCTGTCCCAATCTGACACATTTCAAAGGACATAGCGGATGGTTTGGACATCATAGATCTGCTTTGCTGCCAAGACATCTCATCGCAGAAGGAACAATAAATATAAAAAAAAACGTTTTAACAATATTCACAGGAGAACGTCTTCAGTGTTATCTGAAGAATATTGTAAGTCGAATGATGCAACGAGACTCAGTGGAATTGTTTAAAAAGAGGAACTTCTAATGAGCGAGTCAGAGTTTGAGATGATATGGCATGAGCTCAAAAGAGCTGTTCATGCATGAAATCCTAGAAATGTTGAATTGAAGCTACTGTAAGTGAAATAGTGTTGTAGCAAGTAAAAGTTTAAAGTTTCTGCTTACGGTGGTGCAAATGTTAAGAGCAGCTACTGGAAACATGTGGAGATATAAAATGTGGAAAAATAATAATAAACGTGTCTGGTCTGTCACTGGGTATTGCTTTCCAACCTTCACTGTAGCAATGTTAGACTGCATCTGTGTCAAAACTTCAAGCTTATGGCCCAGTTGGAGCCCACAGGATATATAACCATCATGCAACATAAAGGGATTTACTAAAAAATGGTTTGTTGATATTAGAATAGAATAAATATTCAGTGTTGGTTTATATTATCATTAAGAAATCAGCTACAATTAGGTGAAGCTGGTCTTCCAATCATAGTATTGTTTGTGACAGAAAAGGTAAACATGTTATTACTTCCTGTATTGTGGTTGCTTTATTTCCTACAGATCTTTGAGAAGTTACTGTAACAGGAAACACTTACCTCTATCTGTATCGTAGAGGTACACAAACTTCTCCCATCTATAATAGGTCAGGAGACTAAGGACAGCCCCCTTTAGGGGCGGACGCATCTGGATGACAAACTGGACGTCAGAGTCGATTGGATAACTGGGCGTGATGAAGGAAGTGTGGAGGGCACCACAGAAGGAGGTCAGCGTGTTCATGGACTTCTTGTCATAAAAGCCAAAGATGGCATAGACTCCTCTGGAGAACTGAGAGCAGACTGCAATCAGGGCGAGAGAGAGAGAGAGAGAGAGAGAGAGAGAGAGAGAGAGAGAGAGAGAGAGAGAGAGAGAGAGAGTTAGTTATAAAAACAAGGACAAAACGAGAAGAAACATGTTCTTTCAGCAATCATGAAAGACTCACAATAAAATATAAGTGAGCACAGGAATGAAATGCCATTGTTTAAAAAAAAAAAAAAAGTGAATTAATCTGCATCTCTACTGTATAGTCCATACATTATGAGGGAGGAACTAATTCTGGCACTAAATGCTCATAAGTAGGCTTTTGCCCCATAGCAAAAATTGGATGATTGGCTGATCAACTGTTCCTAATCCTCCCAAAACACTTGAAGCAAATGAATGCAATTATGCACATCTCTGTGAAATGGTATCCAATTTGACACTCCAGTTTTAATGGTTTATTGACTACTTTGGTTCACTGGATTTCTTTACCCCAAAGCAGTTTAGCAATTTGTTTAAAACTTCAGAAATAATAATAAACTGGTTTTGGGCTGTACGTGTCTGGTCTGTCACTGGGTATTGCTTTCCAACCGTCACTGTAGCAATGCTAGACTCCATTAGCTTATGTGAATCTTGATAAATCAACTCATATAAATTTTGATGAGTTACTGCATGTTTTTACTGCATGCTGTCAAGTTGATTTTATGTTACTAGCTCCTGTTTTTTTAGATACTCAGAATATGTAGATTGTAGAATTTGTAGCTTTCAGAATAGGTAGTGTTGTTGGGGGGGGGGGTCGCGAGATGATTTCCAGAAACTTTATTTATTTTTTATTTTTATTTTTATTTTTTTATATATGTTAAAAATGGTTGTAATGATGCGAGTATAACTTTAGGATAATTCAAATAAACTGGAAATAAAACTTTGCTCCGATTAATTACGACACCATTCAATCTAACCACGGCAAATCATCTGGCGTCAGATATGGAAGATGCGCTGATAGAACTTTCAACCGATTGAACCCTGAGGACGGCATTTGATGGCAAGACGCTGGATGAGTTCTGGGTTTCTGTCGTTCTGGAATATCCACAGTTGTGGAAAGCCGCGTTGGATGTGTTCATGCGATTTGGTTCAACGTATTTATGCGAAAAGACATTCTCCGTGCTGACTTACATTAAAAATAAACACAGGTCACGGCTTAACGTGGAAGATGATCTGCGGGTGGTGATCTCCAAAATTGAACCTAGAGTGGACCTGCTTTGCTCCGTGCACAGCGCCCATCCATTACATTAGGCGTTTTTTCTGAATACATTTACAATTACAATAGAAGTTATAATTGTTCCAAGGCTCCAGCCAACGCTGCACGTGAGTTACAGGCAGCATGTTTGTATTCTGTCTGTGAGCATTTCACAGTTATGGGATGTATTTGTTTTTGTCCATAATTTGTTAATAAAATAGCCTGGCTTAGAGATTGTGTTCGCAAATCCTCACAAGCTGTTGAAGGAAAACAGAGAGGTCGTCAGAAGTCTAATATTGGGGGTCGCGGTCTGAAAAGTTTGGGAACCCCAGTTTTAGACAAACTTTACTTCAAAGTAAATGCTGCATAAGCATCTGAAATTTAAAGGCGTTATCTTCACCCACTAAAATTCTGTGTAAGATTATCCAACAGAGATAAAAACATTTCACACTGAAAAAAAAATGGTCTTGAAAAAAGTTATATCAAACATGTGACTATTAATAAAAGAATACATTTTTTTATATTGATTGAGTATATACGATAAGTTGATTTCTGTTTTGCCGGGGGAATGGAGCGCCAGTGTGCTGGTAACAAGGGAATGAAACTTAATGTGAAACCCAGTTGAAGACCAAGTGACGAGCAAGACACTCACTCTGACCTTAACCCTGCAACCTTCATTATTTCATGTGAATCTTGATGAATGTACAATTTTGAGACCATACTGCCAGCTCTGCTGTGTTGATGATGACTTGCTCAGGTCCACTACACCTTCCACCTTTGAAGCTTTGTCTCTGACAGACTGCTGCATCCCTAGTGTGAGGTGTACACACACATGCTGATATATCACTTGGCTTTGTGTGTGTGCTAACAGTCCTACATTAGTGACAGGCTGAGAGCAGCGGGTGAATGTGTGTGTGTGTTTGTGCGTATGTGCGTGTCTGTGCAGCGGCTCACTCCTTGAGGCGTTTCTGACATTGCCTCAGTGCTTTTACCTCAGTTTACTCATAATTGGGGCCAGCACTGGCTTAGCCTCTCTCCCATGAGGAGGATTGTCGACTGACTCCTTCCCTTCAGCTGTTCTGGACTTATTAGACTAGCCTTTGAACAAGTGCATGCTACTTTGATAAATATGTCTCAGCTTGCCTGCTGCCTTGCTGTTCTGATTGAAAACCCTTTTTTTGTACTTTGCCTGCCTTCTTACCATCTGGACACTCCCTTAAACTTACATGCTCGTGAGGGTTTAGCTCTTCTTTGTTTTTTTTCCCAATGCCTCACAGTTCAGATGATATCTGGGAATACTACTTGATAGCCAGACTAGAGCAATCCAGGAAAATGACTAGACATGGATGTTTACTGTAATCGTTGCCATGCCAAACAATTCCTTTTCACTTATTGTCATTCGTCTGTACAATTAGACGAGATTAATATAAATGTCAGTTGGAGTCAGAGGTTTGTCCAAGCTCTTGGCTCATTGCTTTTCATAAGACGTAAGAAGTCATATTTTATTAATGTGTGTTTATTCTGTATTGACTAGAGCTGTTATCTTGCCACAGTTATTCACACTGTATAATCTGAGGATTATTTAACTTTAAGAGTAAACTGCTTGTCATATTTCCTTTTAGCTGATCTCTCGTTCAGGTTTTAATGACAATCATCCATATAGATATTAACAGATTTATGCATAAAGAATTCTTACACTTGTTTACATGGGTAATCTGGTATTCATTTACCCATAAGCAATAATGTAAACTTACAAGTGACTGACTTGAATTTATAAAATTGGCATGGATTAGTGTACTTTTATATTAGAATACACAGTAAAAAAAAAACCCAACATTTAAATCCTACATAAGATGCTGTTATCTAGAGCGATTTATATTACTGGCACTCATTAAAGAACAGAAAAAATCTAAATGAAGCTAGAAAATACAAACCCACTAATCATTTAAATTTCATTTAGTTTTACAGAAAGAAATGCAGCTTTATAAAAGAAAGACATGTTGTCTATCCATCCATTCAGGAACCCATCTATCCACCCATACAACCACCCATCCATCCATCAATCCACACATCCATCCATCCATCCATCCATCCACACATCCATCCACACATACATACATTTATCCATCCATCCTCTCACAAGGACTCCGGGGTCTCAGCGCACAAGGTGTGGGACATTTTCAATCCATGTTAGGATGCAATTACGCAATCACACTCACACACTACAGACAGTTTAGAAATGACAATCAGCTTATCACACATGTTTTTGGACTGAGGAGGAAACTGGAGTACCAGGAGGAAACCCCTAAAGCACAGGAAGGAAACGCAAACCCCAAGCACTCAGGTACTCATTCCAGCCCTGGAGATCACTGTGCATATAAGTGGGTTGCTTTGATAGAAGTGTGTAAAAAAAATGTCCACTTCCATCTTTCAGGCTTTATCCCAATCATTCATTTTGTCTTTCCAGGTGTCACTAAATGCAAATGAGGTGTGTCTGTAATACACTTTAAATGTTAGGCGTGATCAACATACCCATGCGAGGATGAAGAAAATGAGCTGTTTGCAAAACTTCAGTGGCTCATGAATCAACTTTAGTAAAAACATTTACACACAACTTCACTAAACGATTGATGAATGAGGCCCATTGTGATAAATATGGATACTGGGTCTCATTTATCAAACAGGATATGAACAGATTTATTCGCAAAACTTTTGTAGGTCTATTTACACCAGAAAATTGCTGTTCAGAAAAAAAAAATCTATCCTGCTCCTGAATATGTGTAAATTTACACATTTTTGCATTCCGCACCTCTTTGTTCAGGTTCATGTCATATAAACTGTGATGAATTAAAGTATGTATATATCCAGATAGAGATTATGCTGTCAGGTTTAAATATCTTTTATAGTTTTTTGTTAAAAGCAGTACACATATGTAATGAAGCCTCTATTATACCAAGTTGTTTCATATTAATGCCTTTAATTAGAACAAAATAAGTAAGCAGTAAGCAAGCCAACACAAATCCATGAAATAATTAAGACAAATAAGACGGGATATTTAATTAAGAATGCTGCTGCATAAAAGGAGGACGGGTTGTAGACTCCCCACTGTGCTGTGGACCATTCGCTTCCTGTCACACATGCCACATTCACTTCCTGCTTTTCTAACATGGCATCAAGGACACGAGGGATTTCTGCCTGAGACATACAGAGACACTTTGCGACGAATAATAAAAAAAAAAAAAACATAATTAAACAGAATTCTTTCTCTGTGTATGTGCTTGGTGTCTACAATCACCTGGAAGCAGTAAATCAACATTTTACTTTGAAACCATTCACCTCAATACTTTTCTGTACTTTGTCTTCTTAGGTCCTGCTCAACTGTTAATTATGGTTTATGCTTTGGCATAGACGTAAGTCAGAATGAACTCCTCTAAGACGGTCAATAGGTGTGTCCCAAATCACATGCTTATACACTGTTTACACAAGTTCATCATATAAACAGTGTGAGCAGTGTGTGAAAATTTCAACGAGATAAGTGCACCTCAGGTACCTGGATAATTAATTATAATTATTTAACCGAATAAAAAGGGTGGCATGTTGGTTCAGTTGTACTTTATGGAGTGTTGGACACAAAGGGTCGGATCTACCAAGCGCTGACTCCGGATGAGAAAAACATTTTCAGGATGCTGACGACACTCCGGTGGACAAGATATCTTATAAATGTCTTTTAAATTAGCTCACATTGTGTACTAATGTTCAACATTTGAAAATTTCACCATGATGTACTAAAGCCAGAGGTATCACATTACATGCTTTTGTTGTCAGTTGATATCAACTAGGAGACAGCAAATATTTTCTGTATGAGATGATTCTAGACTTCTAAATGTTATACAGTACATTAGACATTAGAGGATACAGTTGAGAGTGTAAGTGCACAATTTGTAGTATATAATTCAGGAAGCAGCTTATTTTTTGAAGCCTTTTGCTTGTCAATTTACGCTGTATGAAATGTGCCTTTAATGGAGTTTTTTAGTTGTCACCAAATGCAAATCAGCTGTTACGTGCCTGGTAATATACTGGTCAAAACAACACAGGCGTGTGAGTATGAAGAGTTTCTTTTTCTCTTCTGACAAACTGCTGCAATTGTTCTTGCTTTTAGATTGGCTTCCAGACAACTTTCTTTAAAGACTGATAAATGAGGCACAATATGAGATGGAAAGCTCGCTCTCAAAATATCTTTTGGACTGGACTAGCTGTGGAGGTGTTTAAGATGTGGAGGTGGAGTAAGGTAATTATTACCAGAGTATCTCTGGGATTTTAGTCCTTTCCAATTCTGTTACGTCAGTAATTTCGAACGGAGTATGGAATTTTAAGCGGGTGAAAAAATAACACTGTATTTTAGCATCTATGAAATGTCCAGTTGAAATAACTCTTGGTAATTATATCTCCTGTGGGAAAAAAAGGATTTTTGAGTTCTTCAGTATAAAGACGCTCCAGGAAGCCCTTATATATCATCTCTTGCCAAAACTGAAGCCAAGTATTGCCTAAGTATTTTATGCAAAAGAAGAAAAAGTCGAAGATGTTGTAATGGACTTGCAGAGAAGTGATTCTTCTATGTGTTTTATATAATATTAGATCTAGTCTACATACAGTACATGTTATGATTATGGGACCTACTAATCATCAAGCACAATTTGCATTTCCACATGCCTTTATTTGTATGTAACTGTACAGATTCATCCATCCCTGTTTCTTGCTATAGAGATTGCTTATCATGTGTGAATCACTTATAACTATTACTTATGTTACTGAACAAACATCTGTCCAGAAATCTTTCTATCCTTCAGAAAGAAGAATAATGAGTGTATCCGATACTTTTGTTTTCTTTTGTGATGCTTTCACTTCATACTAACTAGAGTAAAGGCATAACCAAATGGTGTTGAAATAATAAGCCATTAGATGTAGCCATGTTTCATAGACAGACTTTCAGCCTGATAGAATGTAATCACAGGTCCATACACTCCAGGTGTCACTCGCCTCACAATCATACATGGGCCGCCACAAAGGGGGCGCACAGCTGGAAATGTCAGGCCTGATTACTTGGCTTTCCCTGTCTCTTATCTTCCTTTCTTGCCCTCCTTCTCCATGTCTCACTTTATCTCAT
This sequence comes from Tachysurus vachellii, assembly GCF_030014155.1. Taxonomy (NCBI): domain Eukaryota; kingdom Metazoa; phylum Chordata; class Actinopteri; order Siluriformes; family Bagridae; genus Tachysurus; species Tachysurus vachellii. The sequence continues at coordinate 17,872,324 of NC_083472.1, forward strand.
ATGTCCTGTCGCTCTTGAATACCTTCACTAATAATATATATATATATATATATAACCGATTAAATTCGGTTCCTCTTCTGTAGAGGAAGAAAGCAGCTGGCTGGACTATGGCCTTTGCTCTCTTCGCTCTCTTCATGTAAAGATGTAAAAAAACATTTAATTCAATTCAATGCAGTGGATATGACCCTTTGAAAGTCATCCAAGTCATGTTCTAAGAACATGTCAAAATAGTTAGCTGTGCCTGATTATCTATTTTCTTTTACACAGTGGATTGAACTATGACACTTAGTTGCTCTGGGTGGAGACACCTGTCCTGTATTGGTCAAAATAATAATAATAATAATAATAATAATAATAATAATAATAATAATAATAATAATCAAATGAGAGAGTTTTATTGCTTTCATTCAGTAATGTTTGACTGAAGGGTTGGTTGGCTTCATGTATCTGAGAGGAAGCATGTGTTAGCCTTCACACAGGCCTGATGGTAGCTGTCATATAATAGTGGGAATTGGCAGGTGACCAAATTGGGAAGAAGAGTGGAAAACTGATGTTTTGCTGTATTACATTGCAAATCCTTTTTGTCTTTGAACCATATGCCAGATACATGACTTGCTCAGTGCAGTCCAAGCTTTTAAAGCATTGCCCATTACTAATCCACTAGTCTCTTTCTGAAATCTTTATGTAATTGAGGAGCGCTGAGGAATTTATTGAGTTCCATCTTGCTGGGCTAAAATTCATGTCTGACTCTCAGACTCACTACACAAGTCCAGCATTCCACAGATAAATTCCGAGGCAGAGACGCACACACATATCTCACAGGTCTTGTGGAGATCTTCTCTCTGACCCCTATCCTAGCCTCTGCCAGACGGACATGCCAACTCCATGACGCCGGCACTCAAAGCAGTCAGTGAACCAATGAACCAGCTGTCAGATTTTGCACAGCCTCTCACTCAATCTTCTTAGAGACATGCTGTACCTGTCTGCATTGGCAGCATGCCCTCTCAATCTATAGCCTATGTCTGGGGTAGTTTACGGAGCTAAAATAAGCACATTGTGTTTGCTGAAGTGTGTGTGGGTGAACAACAGGAGCGGATTGATAAACTGTGGAAACACTTTGTAGGACCACGGACAAATTGCAATGGCAAACGCCACATTACTTTGGCACTTATAAATACTAAAAGGTGACTACTGCCAGAACTCATAATGCTTTTACTACTGACATGATCATGTGGCCTACAGGCAGTAAACAGCACCAAGCAGAACTTTCAGTTCTTATCAGAATGCAAGGCTAATCCTTCCTGTTTCCTAGCTATCAAGTGTCTGGCTAAAGCACAGTTTAGCGGTTCAAAGGTTTGTCCTCTGGCTATGATTTGTGTTGTGCTGTAAGTTATGTCATATGTGCTTTGCATTCCAAGAGGATGAAAAGCTTGATGAAGATCCTAAGCAATTAGGCAATTGGTGACTAAGGTAAAGTCTGGATTTTCTTCTAGATAGGTACATAGGTACAATATGACATGTGCCTTATTGTTTTGTCTAAGCTAAACATAATGACTTTAACTCATAGAAATCACTGATCTTCAGGTAAGGGTTCAGAATGGGTGTGAATCCATAACTCAGGAAGACTGGGTGTAAGGAGAGTATACACCCTGGATGGGATTCCAGTGCATTTCTGGGTACTATGTAAACACATTCAAAAACTATTTTTACACTTAGAGTCAATTTAAAGTCATAAATCCAGACTTATATTTGAGAGATGAGAAGAAATGTGAGACTCCAGAAGGGGAGAACATGTGAAACTCTACACAGATACTGTATTAACCTGAGATTAGGATTGAACTGGGCAGCACTATGCTAACCGGAAAATGCCAATTTAAAAAGAGTAACACCTGAAATAACAATAACAATTTAGCAGTTTGCTGTTGAAACCAACACAAACAACACCAAGAATAACTGCAATAATAATTTTAGATGCAGGCTGAGCTGGGTGTTAAAGCAAATCTTTTATGTACTCAGAGCTACTAATTTCATTGCGAAGTGTAAATATGCTGACTTTCACTAAATAGACCACCTTAACAAACTTAAAAAGGGAAAGATAACGGCGAAAGAAAAGCACAGAGGCATTTCTATTTAAAAGAAGTTTATCTGATAGATGGTTGCCATGATTACTGAAACAATTACTACCTCAAGTCACGGTCTGAGTAACCGCACCGGTGATAAATTCTAAATCCTTATGCCTCTGCAGAATAAAGCTTTTTATACAGGGAAATGGAAGATAAAACTGCTTTCAGGTTGGTACAGTAGGCAAATGTGCTTGGAGTTAATTGATACAGAACAGGACAGGTAGTGTCGCAGTTTCTACGCTGTGACAAAAAAGAGGAAAGGCAAGCAATTAACTGCTGTCTTCACCCTGCCAGAGAAGGAAGAAAGTGCTGTACTCAAACAGAGGACGATTTAAATGATAATGTGTTGGTGGAAAGTGGAATACTCAAGAGGCTGGGCAAGTGATGCTCGGTTATTGCAGTGCAATGTATATTTCAGTTGCATTATGGTGTGTACTGTACTGTATGTACTGCAGTGTTTTAACTGGAGTGGCTATTTTACATTAATACATTAGCAATGCTACTTTTAATTAATTAATTGATTAATTCCATCATTGTTAGCAAGAAGCTAGCCAGCTAACTTAATGAACATGGAATATATAATATTCACTTCCTTAGCATTAGAGATTTAACTAATGTGTCTGTGTTGATAGCTCTAAAGTAAATACTACCACAAGCTCCAAAAGATACACCACAAACCATGGAGCTTCTCTTTTGGTGTTGATTTTAGATTTCTGTGTTGTATAAAACAAGATGGTGGTATAATTAGCTCTTCATCCAGCTTAGCCTTTTGGAAGAGTTCACACAGTGCCATGTAGATCTTCTGTTGGTCACATGTGATATGAATTCGCAGGTCAGTTCACCAGCAATGACGCAGTGAAATGTGAAACGTCTTGGCATTTGCAGTTTCCAGCATTCAGATGTTTACAAATGGAAGTCAACGGAACACAAAGTGTTGTGTGACCTTCAATTTTTCTGTGCTAGCAGGACCTAGCTAACATCACTGTTTAGCTGCTTGTTTTTGATTACAGTCTAGCTACAGTATGTGTCAAGAGTCTAGCTTATCAGTCATCCATCCAATATTATAATTTGTTTTTATTGATTGATTGATTTATTTTTAAGCTCCGACTGTCATCTGTAAAGATTTCGACCAATTAGATGCTAACAGGTCTCTTACACAGCTTTACCCCTTAAACTTGTTTCACTTACAATCCATTTAATACTATTGAAGCAGGTTTGTAAAAATGGAAGACTAAAAGAAAAAAGTCACAGGCTTGTAGAGATTCTAGAGAAATCCTAAATCCTAGACATTAAATAGTATTTCCTTGTCATCTGGAGATCTGAATCCCAAAAATCACATAGCCGTTCACGGCTGAGAGAACAAAAGCGCATAATTAGGAATGCTGCATTGGAAAGCGTAGCATTCATCTTTTCCCATCACACTAACGCTAACCAATCGCAGATGTCTGTTAGTTAATGTATTGTAAGATACAGTGGGTGGCATCCTGTGTCTCTGAAGAGGCATGCATTAGTCCTCCCATGTTGTTAGATCATGAGCGATAGTGGAGAAGTAGCAAGTGGGTGGAGCAGATTATCTAATACATGGAGAATTTTTGGCTACAAAAGTGTCTAGCTACCAGATTTGTTACTCAGTATGACAAAAACAAAGTGCTCTTGTGACTGCAGCTGGCTTAACTGACATTTCAGCGCATTGTATATATGGTTGTGTATGTGTGACAAATAAAATTTTAATGGAAATGAGAAAGGAAATGCTAGTATCTGAGACACAAGCAATGTCAAAACCTTTTCGTGCCCTGAATAAAGATGGCCTTAGGTTTATCCTGAATTCAAGGCAGGCTCTTGGGGTGAAGCCCTTCAACCAGTTGAGGCAGTGTGAGCATGCGAATACCTCTGACATTCCTTCATACACTCAGCAGAAGAACACAGCTGAAGGACATCCGTACCTCTTTTCCCCGCTGAGGTTTATGAAAGGCTTTGATACATGTACGGCTTATGAAATTCTGTAATTGGATTTCCAGACAGCTGTTGACAAAGTCTCCTATGAGCACCTAATCCCCAATCAGCAGTGCAGAGCTTGAGCATGTTCCTAAAGCTGAATAGAAAGCAACCTAAACAAGTTAGAGGTGGCAGTCATTAGAAAATGGCAAGACATAAGCCCATGTTTATCACATTAAGTGAAACATTTCTCATTAAAAAAGCGTGATTCTCAATCAAATGTTGTCCTTCACGACCCCAACAATAACATCTAGAGCACTGCGTAGACCGCGTATCCTGGTAAGCACCTTAGAGTAAACTCTTGGCATAAAGGTACTTCTTTGCTTAGGTATGATAAGTTAATTCCCAAAGTTTTTAAGAGTGGTGTCTCAAACCTGCTAAGAATAGTGAAAGTGTGAAAGTGACAGCATTGCATTTTCATAGTTAGTATACAGATAGAAAGTAAATGCGACAATTATATGTGGTGAAAAATGTACTTGGGTAAAGGGGATAAGGTGACCTTTTTAAATCACAGAATTCATATAGGCTACGGCAGACTACTAGATATTAATTAATAATTATTTTTCTTTATTCTTTGCGTTCAGAAAAAAATTAAGTTATTTCCTTCTTTATTTCCTGCATTTAATAGATCTCTATGTATTTTTCTTTGTGCGGGAAAAAGCGATGGTCTAGACGCTATCGGCTTCTACTCTGAAAAACCTGGAACTACATCCAGACGATTTGCACAATCTGAACAGGGAGCAGAGAAAATGGACTTAAGCAGATACACAGATGTAGTAGAAATAGATGCAAATGTTCTTGCATAACTGTTAGAATTTAGTCACCACTTCTGTATACAGCCCTTGTGATGTAGGATGACAAAATTCTATGTCATTTTTACATACTCACCCAGGTTGTATTTAATTATTGGATATTGACTGCAGTGTCATAGGCAGTACATGCTGCATAGCAATATGCTTAAGAGAGATATCATTTCAAGTATGCTGTAATGACTAATCTGGAGGCAGCACTCAGTCATAAGTAGGCCTTGATAACTTGGACATGCACATGTATGTCTTGGCAACATCCCCAATCTGGCATGCACAGAAAGCAGCAGGCTTCTCTCCAGCATGCAAACTTCTGTATATCACAACAGACTCCCCAGAGCATGAGCTGAAGAGAGCAGGGAGCCTTAGCAGAGCAAGACCTTAAGGGAATATTTAAGGAGGGCATTTTCAAATAGTCTATTCTCCTCTGAGTAGCCAAGCCGCAGTCTGAGCGAAGCCATTTTTAAAGGGTGAGCTACGAGCCGTGGGTGGTGTATTTTTCGGCTGGGTTCAGCACTATGTAGAATGAAACAATGGCGAGCTCAGAAATAACACCACTCAGTCTTCCCCCGCTCTCTCAAGCTCCCACCCTCCCTCACTCATTCTGCATTCGGAGAGCCGGATCGCTCACCGCACCCACGTACCCATCCATTGCACCCTCCTCCACAGCACCTCAGCTAACCTATTTGTGAGTGGATGGGTTTCAGCTGGCCTAAATGAAAAGCTTGTGAGCCTTCTGTGAATTGCTGCTGTCTGTGTTGAAGGAAGGTTATATTGCGACATCTTTATTACCTTTTGAAAAGATTGCATTTCCATGAGTAATATGCGTATTCCATAGTAACGATATGTCCAGATTCTGATATGCTCTTCGGATGATATTTTAAGATAGCTGATGGTACATAGAGGCATTCACAGCAGCTCTGATCAAATGATATACTAAAATTCGTAACCGATAGAGAAAGATAAACCTGGTCAGAAAAACAAAGTGCATTATTCGATTATAGGCGTGAAATATGGGCTGTTTCTAAGATTTTCTGCTCACAACAACCAAATAGGGTATGGGTGGTGGAGTGTGGGTGCTCTAACCCTCAAGCCAGTTTTTTTTTTCCATTTTTTTTAAAGAACACACTCCTCCTCACAGCTTCTCTTTCTCACACACACATTCTCACATGCAATCTCTCTCTCTCTTTTAAAAGCACAAGAAATCCACTTTCCTATTTCATCTTCCAGGAGCCCTCACTGAGAATATATAACGTGGGAGGAGAGTGGGGGAGTGCTAGCCTACTTTATCACAGACTCAGGCATGCCAGCTCTTCATCACGATGCCTGTATATCTGAAGGAAGCTTGGCATTTCTTAGGTCTCATACTGCTGTTGGACTGGAGATACTACTTCTGGGAATGGTCCATGGAGCCAAAACCACAAATGAATGTGTGACAGTTGTGAAGCTAGATGATTGTTGGTAGGCCTCTGGTCAGAGCCAAGGGGGGCTGTAACTGTCTTATTTGGCCAGTGCCATGCATGATCATCTGCCAAAGCTGCATGTGTGTAAATGCCTCAATGCAGATTACTCAACATAGAGCCTGTTAGGTTTGCTGTGGCAACTTGAGCTCATTAAAAAATCATAAGAAATCCAATGAGCAAGAAAGATTTTGTCATAATGAAGTCATACAGAAAGTTATACCCACAAAACCCAAGCAGATTGGGTTGGGATAAACTTGCAATAGCGAGGCAGAGGAACGATACCAGTGGGCTGTTAGCAAAGACAGAGAGAGGGTGGGGGGGTGAGCAAAAAAGCTGACACAATAAGATAGATAGAGAGAGAGAGAGAGAGAGAGAGAGAGAGAGATAAAACAGGAGTAGATCATGTGAGTAAAGAAAAACCTAGGTCATGTAAGTAAAGGAGACACAAGGTCCCCAAGGGATGCTTTCTGCTTAATCCACTTGTGGCTACCACATGCAATAAAAAGGCACAATCATGTCTGCACCTAAACCATAAATGTTTGAATCTATTTGGAACATTAGGTTCTTATACAGACCTTAGAGAAATATCATTTCAGTCTAAAGCTCAGAAGTCAGTGCCAGTGCACAAAGACAAGCCATTAAGCTGCAAAAAGCCACAGATTCTTACATAACCAGAACATTTCCAGTAGATCCCTATTGCTATTTTATTTACTGGATGTTATATTTTTATATTAACATCCAAAATTCAAGCAGCACAAATCAGACATACCGAAGGCATCAAGCTAGACTGTCTGGCTATTCCTTTTTATTTTTTATTTTTTTGCAAGCTGCTTAACAATTCACCACAACACAGTGATGAGAAAGAACAATAGAAGCGAGAAAGCCACCTGATGAGAGCATTTTAAAATATTTTGAGACACGTGAGCTGTCACGTGTCTAACACCCACTTGGACCTCCCCAAAGAATCTGCCCACAGCTGTCTATGCCTGTGTGTGAGCTGTCACAGACGACTGCTCAAAGCACTTCCAGAGGAACTGCATGAAAACACACATGAGAGAGCGAACAGCGTGCTACCTGTACAAGCGTTCATAACCACACGGTCAGTGACAGCCGTGTGCAACAATATGCGATGTTCACGGAAGTCTTCAGAACTGGACCAGCTAGACATCCTTCACAAATCCATTCATTTGATGGTGTGGAGAAAATCAATTTGATGATGAGAGAAACAAAAGGCAGAGCTGATATATAGACTATACAAAACAAGCCAGTCAATAATAAGCAGCAAGACTGAAATTGCTGAATTTCAATGTGAGCTCATTAAAAATTTAGTTTCCTTGTCTATCATGTTTACATGGTGGGTTTGGTCAGTTGTTCTGGTCTATCTGAAACTCAATAGCAAATAATGTTATCTACATCAACAATACAACGTTATGACATTGTGCCATACTACCTCCGATTATTTCGGCTTGCAGCATTGTATTTACTTTCGTTTCAAAGTACTTTAATCATTAACAGTTTTGTTTCACTTTGCGGTTTGGTTAGAAGAGCAAACAGGCAGGTTTTTTTTTCTTTCTCACTCAAACACTTATGAAGCTCGGGTGGACAAATCAGTAGACAACTGTTACAACTGTTAATTATTTATATTTTTCCCCATCCCCGTTCGTATGTAGGAGACCGTAAAACTGTCCTCAACATGAGGACACAATACTACAGCTCATAGCTAAAATGCATACCAACATCTTGCTGACATGTTCAGTTCAATTCAATCCAGTATTATTTGTTCCGCACTTTTAACACTGGACATTGTCACAAAGCAGCTTTACGATAATATAAATATCCAGGATATAAATTTTAAATGTTTCCCTAATGTCCAAGCCAGAGGTGACAATGGCCAGGAAAAACTCCCTGAGACGATATGAGGAAGAAACCTTGAGAGAAACCAGATTAGAAATCAATCAGTTGTGTCAAAAAGTGTAGATGTGTAATATGGAAATTTATTTTAATTTTAATATGAAGTCTATTTAATATAAAGACCAAAGCCCTTTTCAGGGTTACTAAGTGGTACCATCCACAGAAATCTCATCTGTCTTCAGAATGTACATATGTGAGCCATTCTCATCAGCAGTGAGCGGCCTCCAAAAGTGATAAGAACTCCAACCAGAACACTCTTAAAAATGTTCCTTAAAGTTCTGTATAGAACCCTGGGGCAATAAACATTTTAATAAATTTAGCCATGAACCATTCTATTAAAACTAAATCTATAATTTAAAGAATGCATAAGGCAATGCCAATCAGTGCCATTCCTCTCTAATGGTGCAAAGTATTGAAATAATTAAAAATGAAATGAAGGATAATTAAATACACTGAGTAGCTTTAATGTATTAATACTATAAACAATTTTACATAATATTGTTTTTATTTAGATACATTTCTACTATGTTTGTATTTTTGCATTTTCTTGTCTTAATAATGATAATAATAATCAGCATCATAAATATTATTATTAGTAATAATAATTATGATTATTATTATTATTATTATTATTATTATTATTATTATTATTATTATTATTATTATTATTATTATTATAAATAGATAATGATGAATCCTATTACTTTTAAGCAGGCAGGGCATCAGGATGGATCAGACAGGCACAGAGAACAGAAGAGGTCAGGATAGTTGGTACTAGGAGCAGCATGTGTAGCATGGGTTGTTGAGGACTTATGTGCTTCATTAGAAACTTTGTTTAAAGATTTTACCACATACTCAGTTGTTTTCCTTCTGTATTAATGTCATTAACTAACAAAATAGCTCACTATGGATTATGTTAAGTAACATTTTAGTCTCATCAGTTTCTGGGCAGCAGATACATTGGACTGGAGAGCATATTGGAGCTGTTACCTGCTCATTGGGCTAGATAATGAATTTGTCAACCCTTGTACACACACATGAAAATTGCAGAATTGTTCCTTATTGCTAGGCTTTTAATCATATTAAGTTTTTATGAAAAATAGACAGCATGATTAGCATTTACCTTGCTTATTCATGCAATTATCCAAACAGAGAATCGCTTAACAGCAAAACCATGCATAAAATCCTGGAGATACAGGTCAAGAGTTTTAGTTCATGTTTACATCAATCATTAAAATGGAGAAGAAAAAGCGATTTCAGTGATAACGACCGTGGCATGACTGCTGGTGTGATACGGCTCATCGCCTGGATTATCATATACAACAGTGTCTAGAGTTTACATGGAATGGTGTCCAAAAATAATACCCCTAGTGAGAGGCAGTTGCACAGGCTGAAAGACTTTGTTGATGAGAGATATCAAAGAAGAATGACCAGACAGATTTGAGCTGACAGGAAGTCTACAATAACTCAAAAAACAACCCCATACAGCCACAAAAGCAACTCATAAACACGATATGGATGGGCTACAACAACAGAAGAACGGGAGTTAAAGTTTGGAAAAAACTATCAATCAAGTCCACAGCTTTTAATCAGAATTCAGGCTTTGCAACTTTAATCATAGGGAAGATTTTTTTTTCGTTTTCAAGCAATATCTGGGGATACACCATTGTGTTGTTCGTATAATAAATCGTACAGTGTATACATGTATCTATACAAGGACTGGGAGTCTATTTCAGATGAGGTGTTAATAGCATGACACGTTGACTCTTTTGTAGGCTTTTGTGGTGTTTTATATAACAACAACACTACTCAGAAAGCTTGACCATGAACATTGGAGTGGTCCCTTTGTAGCAGAAAAGGTTACTGAAAACAATACCAGACTGTTAAATGCACCACGAGACACTGCTCTGACCTTGCAAAGGACAATGAAGGCAGTAGACAGAGCCAAATAACATGCTTGTGGGATCGTAGCGAAGATAAAACACAGTGTGTTCCAGAAAATGCTTGAATCAGGATGTATACTACAATTGGGAGTGGAAAGATCACAGCTTGTATGGCTCTGGGTTGATTGAGACCAAGAAAATTGTAAAGTCTTCGCTGATACGACATAGAAGGGGAAAAGACAAGGAAAAAGAAATGGTAGAGGACCTCTTAAAATGAATAGCCTTTACACATATCCTTCTTCTCCAAACAGTTTTTTTCAGGCATAAATAAAAGCAAGCAGATTACCTCTTCCCAAGGTGCTCTTCTTTAATGATGAATAGACGTCAATAATGAGTCACTTTCATTTGTTCGATAGCACACACCCGTGCGTACACCACTCCATCGGAAATAAAGCAGCTGCAGCTTTGAACTGAAAAGCGTGTTGCCAGGCTAAATGAGTTGATATGGGTTTGCAGAGGTGCTTGGGTGAGTTCTTTTCATGTTCAGGGATTATTTGTCTCTTCATATCATAATACTGATAGCATCTTCAATAAGAGCAAAGACCCCAGACGTTTTATGACTTAGTAACGGTTGCCTGTGATTTAAAGGGAACATGCTAGAACACACTGTTTTGGGAAAAAAAGGAAACCAAGAGCAAATATGCATCATTAAATGGTTGTCAAAGCATTCTGTCCTGTCTCAAAATGCCCAGTGCCTGTCAGCTCAGCTGGATGAGGAGGAAATGGCTGTTCTTTAAAACACTGCAGTGGAGACAGTTTTGAAAGCTGTAGTTTTATCAAACATCTGTAAGATTGTCATTGCAAAGAAAATGGGGCCTTTGACAGCAGACTGTCTTCTCATTTCTTTAAGAAACTTATTTGAAATTGAATTTGCTAATTAATTTTTATATCAGATACTGAAGAAGTGAATTGTTTGTTCTATTCTCTCTGTTTTATTTCTCAGCACAGTTCAGTACAATTATGGATTATGGGCCTGGATTCTAAAAAGTCTGAGGAGAAGCAACAGAACACATTTTCACTGAAAAAAAAAAAGCAAACTTAACAAAGGACTGGGTAGAAATGATGGCATACAACACAGTACTGTAGGCTTTAATTCAGAGATGAGGCTGTCTGTTTCACATGAGTCGAGGAATTAAGTGCTGTATGATAAGGGAGAGCTGGTTGGTGGGTGAGAATTAGACAAACTTAGCCTGTTTTAGAAACAAATGTACAATTAAAGTTGATTTGAACAAATCGACAATTTTAACCAGCTATTATTATTTAGTATACTACAAGTGGCATATTTTGCATTCTTAGCCCTTACTGTCTGACCACTGTTTCACATTCTCTCACCATCTCCCTCTGAGTTTTCTACAGGTTCTCTGATTTTCTCCCAACTCCCAGAATGTGTCAGGAGGTGGACTGTCTGAAATAAATTGGCCCTAGCAAACACCAGTCCATCCCTGAACAATGCATTCACAATCACATAATCATTCCCAATTAGGGGCATTTTAGTGTAGAAAATCCATCCATCTGCACGTTTTTTTCATGATTCTCCTCTTTCATAAAGAAAATCCATCCATCTTCATGAAGGTGACCAGAGAACCCTAAGGAAACCTACACGAACCTGTGAAAGCCTGGTTCAGGTTTGAACCAGAGACCCTGGAGGACAACCTGTTGCACCACTGGAACAGAATATTCCTTTTATTACACACAGTATTACGTGAATTTACTTTATCAGCGGACAAGATGATTATAATTTTATTACTCTTTCTGATGCTGCTGTTTGATCATTTAATCCTTCAGCTTTTGTAGTAGTTTTCAGGTTTTTGCTTCAATTTTTTGTATGAATAGACAGGGGCTGAATTATATATCCTGTTGTTGTTTCCTCTTATGTATTTTCTTCCAGGTTCTTTCAAAATGTCACATTGCACCTCACGTTTATGTGTAAGCCTATTACCTCTACCCTTGAATGCTCTTGCCTTGGAAAAACATGTGCATATTAAATGTACTTGTGTCTGTACCATTCAAACCCCTCCTTCATGGCCACCACTTAGACAAGGTGACCTAGAGGTCCTTTCCCTCATTTTCTCACAGCTCTGATTTAATCACGAATATGTATGACTTCATAAAGCCACCACACAAACAGATTACAGCTGATTACTATTAAATCCTAACAAGGTAGAACACTTAGTAATACTTACCAATAACCTTCTTTATTTGGGGTAATGAGATGTGACAATTTTATATCAGCGAGTTAGGAACTAATATTGCATTTTATTTTTCACTGTATATCATTTCAAGAGAAATGAAATAATTAGAGATTTACAGACACCCTCTGTGGACGCCTGTAGAGCCCTCGAAGGAATTTACACCAGCGCTTAAATGAAAACTCAATTTATTTAACATGATGCATACAAACATTTTCTTAGCCTAGACTAAATGATTGCTTTGGTCTTAATAAACTCTCCATTGTCATAAACGTATGCTTTTTAGCACTGCTCAGAGATACAGAGGGAGCAGTATTGTTTAAATGATTAGTATTTGGTCATTTGACTTTCTGCTATCATATTTTTTTAGTCCCCTGTAACTGTCACTGCAGTAAAATCGGCTTGCCCTTGTTTTTAGGGTGGCATGGCCTGCTTCCTGGTTGCTAGCACAAATGTAATATTAGCACAACTGGTTGTGTAAAGTATAAAATCAATGGTTTCACTTGATTTTAGATTGCAATACAAGTCAAAGTATTTCCTGCATTTTGGCGCAACACTTACATTTCTCTGACTGGAAATGCAAAAAAAAAAAAAAAGTGTAAATACATATAAAATACCCTTCAAACTGTGCTTCAACGCAACCCATGCATCAAGGCCACATACTGTAGGAGTAGCAGCAGGAGTGTTACATCAGTGTGATAGTGTGTGCGTGTGTGTGGGCAGAGGAAGAGGAAGGAATGGAAAAGGGGGGTGGTGGTAATATTGTGGTGTTTTCTGTTCATCCTCTCTGCATCTGCAGCCTTGGAGCAGCTGAGCCATGGCATGACCCAGTAACCACACATGTTTGCCCTGAAGTCATTTCTGTTTCCTCTCGCTGTCTGTGTGAGAACCATTAAGCTACCAAAATCAAAACACTTCTATTTTTTTTTAACAGAAAGCAAATCAATAAAATCAATGTGTTCTGATTACTTCTGTTATACCTTTCATCCTTCTGGTACTAACCTCAAGGCCTGATATTTCATTGCATAATGAGGAATCCGACTAAGCCAAAATGTATAAGTGGCCTGATATTCTGGCTTTGAGTCAAGTCATGCACAAAATATTAATGCGGCTGTCTGTCACAGTAAAAAAGTTCAATCGTACATTATGTACTTGAGCTTGTTTTTATTTAAATATTTTTTAGAAAACAGCATTGCTAATGTGCTCCTCTATACTCTCAGGCTACTAAACCCTACATTTACTTGTGTGTAGCGGTACCTTTAAGGGAACATCTTCTCTACCTTTATTTTACATCTTCTACCTAGAAATGTGTGTTTCTTGTAATAAAGGTGTAGCACAATGACTTCATTTCACTTCATTTCATTTCCTTTCCCATGCAGCAACATGCCCGTAGCCAACAAACATGACCGCCAAGGACACTTCCCAACAATCACGATCACCTGAAGGTCTCCTTACTTGTCAAGTTTTCTGTTAGTTTCTATCTTTTAGAACATATGACATTTCCTACAGATTCAACTGTATCTGTCCTCTGGCATAAATTTCCATATCTATAAATGGCAAAAAAACAGATTTTTAAAAAAAAAATTCTTGTGTTCTCCAGGAAACACTGAAAAGTGTGTTCTGAACTCACAATCAACCAAACATTTCTGGTGCACCAATTAGAATAATCTGCCATATTTTCTTGGTTCTGTATTGCAAAATATATACAAACTGTGATGACAAGACAGTAAGTAAGGATGAATGTAGGCATGGTATGAATGTGGTCTTCCTATGCTCTATAAGCTTATGATACTAGTGATACTAGTCCACAATTTACTTCCACACAATCGAAATAAGTATTATGATCATTTATGTAATTAAAACAATTTTTAAACTTCACTGTATTCACAAATGTAGATGAAAGACACACTTAAACAGTAAAAATGATCTTGAGATACTCTTGAGGGTTCCACCACAGTGACAAAAAAGGCACTATCTATCTATCTATCTATCTATCTATCTATCTATCTATCTATCTATCTATCTATCTATCTATCTATTTATTTACTTATTTATCTATTTATCTGTTTATTTTTGGAGTTTATAACCTATACCTTTATAACCTGTTTTTCATGTAATAATAAATAAAATAATAATAAATAAATAATACAATAAATTCATACTTTTCATACATTCCAGACTTACATTTTTAAATGAAATGGTATGAAAAGATATAAAAGAATGTATGAATGAATTCAAATGAAATCCACCAATTATTTGAAAGCATTTAAATTTCTTTTGAGGTCTAGTTTCAACATTTTGGATTACTGTGCTATCTTGGCACTGTTTCTCATGAGGTAAATGACACGTAATCCAATGAAATCATTTTCAATTGTTCGAACATTTTCAGGTTTCTTATGCGATGCATTGTGAGTTGCATTGCAATATTCAGTGGCAGTGCTTTGCTTTTCACCAATACATCACTTCAGAAATTCATGAAAAAAAGAAATTCTCTTATTATCCTTGCCCTTTCTTCGACCGAGATTCATTTCAGCTTTTCAAACATCTTCCTTCTTCCCCAAGGCTTGAGATATAGAGTGGAGGTGGACAAAATGTTCTAACTTCAGTGAGAAACGAAGGGTTAGACTGAGATGCATTTCCAAAACACATCCCACAGGTAAATGAATCACAACCGCCACAAAGGCTTCAGTAAACACTCAGTCTATGCACAAGATAAACATATTCCCTCTGGGCTATGAACAGTGAAGCACATTAAAAACTACACTATACATATACTGTAACTACATTAAGTAAGCTGTGGGCACAACTATGTCTTTACTTCTCCTCTCTAATCTCATCAACTTGCAATTGAAACCACTATTTTGTTATTTGTAGAACAGTAACATGAACCAGATTTAGAGTCTATGTCTAGCGTCAGAAGTGGACAACTGAGTGAGGTTGAAAGCTGACAAAATCTTTCCTCGTCAGTACTTTCCAGTGATAAGGCTTATTCGTTAATGAAGAGAGCAAGGCTCAGTCAAGGGAACAGAATTTACACCGTGCAGGAGCTTACATGCGAGCAGATTTAGCAGATGGCAAAATAATTAAAGGAAAATGCTAGGCTTTCTATCAGCCATACAAGATTTTGTGGAATGGTTTTTATGCATTATCACTTTATTCTTTTTCTCTCTTGTGCACGCTCTTATCAAAAATATACATTTTATAACATTAACCCCCACATTAACCCCCACAAAAAAAAGACAAAAAAAAAAAATCCAAACCTTTTGCTAATTGGTTCTTAAGATTATAGCTAATTTCAAAAACACACATAAAAGCTTCTTGGCCAGAAATGTTTGATTTACTGCAGATTTTTTCAAAAGATGAGATGCAAATTTTTTGCAGATAAGTACTTTTTTTTTGCGGATTACTACTTGTTTTTTTTTGGTAGATTACTTAATTCAATGAAACTGCAAGCACAGTATTCTTCTTTTCAACTAGTACTAGATCATTTGTGATTATTTTGAAAAAATGTTTGCTTTATTGCATGTTAATTTCTGCAATCACAAAATTGCCACATCCTTGATGGACTGATTTAATAGTATGTTAATAGTAGAAGACACAAATGTGATTTCCCTTCAATCTAAATATAATGTTTGCCTTTCAATGAACCAGAGTGTGGAAGATTCTCCAGAATACTGAATTAGGAGAGTCTGGAAACCCTATTGTAAATCATAAAGGAAAGAATCTAATGTTACAGAAGCAAGGCTGGTTTATATTTAACTTAAAATGGATACAAATATCACTTTAGCAGATTATGAAAATTGTTATATTATACTTTCATACCTTTGGCCTGTAAAGATTTGATAATGAGATGTTTATATGAAACAGATATTAGTTTGTGTAATGTAATATCGCTAACTGTTGATGTTAAGTTGGATTTGTAGTTGGGTTTGGATTCCAGCCTGAAGTGGCAATGGCCTAAATATGAACACTACCACTACTAGATACTCTGAAAAAACACAGAGGCAGAAATGCCAGCACTGTTAGTTCGAGCTGTGAATTCAAAGGTTATTCAGTCTCAGCTATCATAAAGTTCTTGAATGATCTCATCTACAGATGTGCCAACTTTTTTCGCAAACTTAAGAGACTGTTTTTTTATGCTGTGAAATTATTATTTTGTTTGTACCTTCCCTATATAATTTCTAAAAAATATAGAAAAGTATATATATGTATATACATATATATATATATATATATATATATATATATATATATATATATATATATATATATATATATATATATATATATATATATATATATACACATACAAGTAGCCTAATTCAAACTCACCACAAAACCTGACCAGGGAATGACTAAGGATGAATGATTGAACATCTATAAGTGTCAACCTTTTAGTTCACTTGTTTAATTTTCAGCACATAAATCATATAATGAACCAACCAGAAGTCGTTAGAGCTGTATTGTGTCCTCCTATTGTCTGGAACCCACTTCAAAGTCTATAACTACTGTATACACTATATACATACCAAAAACGATATACATATCTGTACTCATTCTGTAAGTTAGATACAGTTAACTTCCTATTAAGAAAAAAAAAATCAAATGTTAAGTTTTAAATGTACTGAAGTTAATATAACATATTTTATTTATATACATTTCAGCATAGTGAACTCTGGATTGGAACGCAATGGCAGTCATGATACAGCAGTGGAGCAGTGAGGGTTAAGGGCCTTCATTAAGAGATCAAATCAGAGCTTTAACCACTTAAGCCACCACTACCTCCATAGTGCTTAGGGCATGAAAATAAAAATCTCCCGCACATATGATTTTTCTGTTGTGTCCATGGGATCCTATTCTTAAATGCACTCCTCTTGTGTCAACCATATACCCTGTGAAGGACAAGCATTCAAAAAGATTTTTTTCCTTTTCATAGTATGTAATGGCAACTGTGCATTTTTTGCTAGATTTCAGAGTGCTACGTATGTTTTATTTTTTTAGTTATTTTTGCCTCCAGGCAAATCGGTCATCCTTTACATCCAATTCAATTCAGTAACATGGTGTAAATCAGTCTAAATAAATGTGTTGAGTAGGCATATTCATGCTCACAGTGGAATAAGAGAATCCTCTGCAACCTAACCGAAATATCAGCCGATTGTTTCTAACTATCCAGTTTTTTGCACATTCAGCAGGCTTCCTTTATGAGCAATCTCTGGTTATAAGCCTATATAAAGGTCCAGGCAAGGCAGTTAAAAGAATCTTTGTTGTACGCATTTGTTCCGTTTGTTCCCTGTGTAAAAACAGCAGTCTGCAGAAACGGCTGCAGCCCAATAACCATCTGCTGGCTGGGTGTTTAAGAACTGGAGGAGCCAATAAAAAAGGGGGAAGGCACATGTAAAATCTTGGCAGAAGAGATACACGCCATTAGCTTAATGACAGAATGAAGGATGGGCGACTTTGTGCAGACGGAGCGGTGAGATTAAAGAGCCTAGGACTGCAAGTTTACTTTTAACAGAATAATAAATAGAAAAATAATCAAGAAGAGGTAAAAAATAAAAAAGTTCAGGTAGAAGGAACATAGAAGAGCAACAACACTTGTGTCTCTTAATTCACTTGTGGCTATTGAAAATGTAAAATGTAACGCCATCCTCACGTCCTTTTCATGTTGGTTCTGTAGCTTTGAGCTACTGTATTAAATGTACCTGCAACTTCATGCCTCGAAAGACATAATGGACCAAACCGAAGTGATTAAACTTGTTTTCTCTCATCCTCATGTCTAGCGCCTACTTCAAAGTAGCAAAGTCTTTAGGTTTTAAAGAAATAAAACCTTTCAAAGGCAGAAATCCTGCCTATAGGGTTTATATAAATAAGCTGTTTGGCTGCCAGTCACTAATTCAATTAATTGTTTGCCTTAAAAAATGACTTAAACTTGAAATTTCTGTTTCCTGTGAAAAGTGATATGACTTGCTAAATTGAGTAAGTTGCACAAAAGTAATTCAGGAACTTAATTTCTTGACTTAAAGTGGCCAAAGAATGCATTATTCATCAGTATGATGAATAATAGAGTGAATTTTGGGTTGTGTAAATACAGCAATAAAAGATGAACTGTGATTGAGTTTAAATGTGAAAGTGAGCAAAAGTGTAGAGTAAAAGGCAAGTGAAAGTTGCTCTAAGTGTCATTGATTCATTCCTTGTATGACATTTAAAAAACAGAACACAACAAAACATACTATTCATCTAACAAACAGTGAGTTTTTCGATGTTCAAAACTCTTTGCATTATCATAATTTGACAGAAATCAATGTAACATCTTTATAGTATGTCGCATTGTGAATGTAGCATGTTTTAGTATTTAATCTGTTAATCATACTAAAAATTAGGTTGGCGCTTTGGGACTTACACAGCTGCAAGACTGCTAATAAGAACAACCTAGCAGGCAAAAAAAAAACAAAACAGTGTATGTCACTGGATGGGACGGCTCAGAGATCATAAAAGGGTAAAATATGTTGCTTAAAATGATATTTTACTCTGCAGTTTTACAAAATGTTTGGTTTCATGAGTAACCAGCTTAATGAAAATGAAATGAATTGTTATAAAGGTCTAGTCCAGGTCAAATGCTGCACAGCATAATAACCCTTTTAAACTCTAATGAAATGTATTTAGTGATAAATTGACTTTTCTAGAATTGAGCTATACAGCATCACTATACCGACTCCGAGCTAAAAACGGTGCTCAAACCTTTGTTACTGATAGTAAAGAAAAACATCTGGGATGCCATTAGAAATGAACTAACTTGTCCAGATTAGGAACACAAAATATTGTATCATTATAACAAAGCAAAGATGACTCAAACATGTAGAAAGATTTTTAAATGGCGGTGCATAGAACGGCAACCCTGTGCATTGTCTATTGCCACAGAGACGTAAAATTATGTTTTGTTTTTTTTTATTCATGTGTAACTGTATATTTATGCATATAGTTTTTTAAATTAAATTTCCCCACTCAGATCCAGACCATTTCCTAGCAGCATGTTCACTATCTGATCTCATGCTACCGTACTGTAACATTTATCAGTATGTTAGTGTCAGGCATCAGGCATCAGGGACAGACACGAGTGCAGGTAAACAAAGATTTATTTAAAAAGCTTGCCAATAGTCACATAAAATAATAACAAAAGCCAGAGTCATCTGAACAGCAAATAGCATAAGGCAAGAGAAATTAAAAACAATGAAAGAAGGAACTAGATCACAATCAGGGTAAAAAAATAATAAAACACAAAAGCTGGGTGTCAACTGGCAGCAAGTTATAAAGCGTACAATATGTAGTGAGATGGTGCTTATGGAAATGGTTAATTACTGTGACTGTGACTGTGTGACTCGGATGACGGTGACTGTTACAGAAATCATGTGTGTTGGGTATTGTAGTTTGCTCTGGGTTCTGGGAGTTGCAGTATGATGCAGATTCTGGTGTTGATGTGACATTTAGTCTAACTGAGCAACTGATCATTGAAATTTAACTGGAATTTTTATTCCAATTTTTTACCAAGCAAAAAAGATCTTATGTTCTATTGGCTCACACGACAAAGGCTGTGATTTTGGTCTTTTTTACCAAGCAAAATATCCTACCTTCTTATGTTCTATTGACTCACACCACAAAGGCTGTGAATTAAAATCACTGCAAAGCGAAAATAACAGAAGCAGAAATACGGCTTTTATGTTCCACATGTCTTTTTCTTATTCCGAATCATATTCATGATTCATGATTCAGTCTTCAATATCACCATAACAAGGAGACCAAAAAATAATAACCATAGATGTTGTCAGGTGTGGGATTATAGTATCATTACCTGGAATTCTCTGTTTGATACCAGATATGCCAATGATACTGTTATTGCTTTAGAATGTGAAATAGTGGATATGATGGATAACGTGATATAAAGTAATGATCACATTGACCGCATAGCCTAGGACTGTACTGATCCAACAGCATAAATATCAGCGTATGCAACGGTCCACATTGATATACAACAGCTGCACTGTTTTAAAATGACGGCTGCTATAAGAAGGCACAGAGGCAACGTGAAACTCAATCAGCTTCACATAGAAAAACAGCCAGTTACGCTTGAATAGAAGTTTGCTTTTTAAGTTGGAGAACCACCTCTGTTCCAATATCAAAGTTTCTATGACTAAGTGAGATTAATATAAAATATAAGCTTACAGCAAATTTCTAGCTAAAGGGGATCTAGCGTAGCTTTGCAGAGTAATTTGATATCTAGTGATTCAGTATATTGATTTAATTTGAGAGCAAGTAATTTTACAAGCAGTGGAAGGACCATTTTGCGCATGGTCCAATCTAGTAGATGGATCTTTATGCACTGAATTCACATGTAATTATAAGATGAAAGAGTTGCCCACAGTTAATCTCAAATATCTATTTGAGATATAGTTTTTTTTCACATGGAGAGGAAGTGTCAATGAAAATAGTGTTAGATGCCTGGAAAGTGCCTGAAGGGAGAAAGCTGCTGAAGTCAACAACAATTTTAAAGTGTATTTCAAAGCTTTCTCAGCAAGTTCAGACCCAATGGTGTTAAATTTGACATTTTGACAATAATGGGTAAATATTAAGGGGAATTTATTTCTGCATGCAGGCACAAGAATAGCTTAGTGTTTTTTATATAATGCAAGCGCATCACTAATTTACTCCCTATGTTTATAATAAAGAATATATGCAGCTATGCTGATGCTGGGAAACCTGTGGTATTTTCATATACACCTTGAGCTAAAATTGCAATTACATTACTGCATCTCATGACCTTTTCTTTTTGAAGACAAAAAATAAAATGGTTTTATATGAAGTGCAGAAATTCAGACCCATTTGTTAAAACCTGGTTTTGTAAATATTCATTATTAATGACAAACCAACACTGGAAGATAAATAAGATAATTTCCCCAAATGCCAAATTGTGACTAAAAACTAACTGTATTTAGTAACTTGTTAAAATGAGAACATACACTCATTGTCCACTGAAACAGGAACCATTTGTTAGCAATGCATTGTATAAACTCACACGGATAAAGGTTAAGAGCTTCGGTTAATGTTCACATCAAACATCAGAATGAAAAAAAAGTGTGAACTCTGTGACTTTGATCATGGCATTAAAGTTGGCGACAGATGAAATGGTTTATGTATTAGAAACTTTCACACAAACCAGTCTCTGGAGTTTATATGGAATGGTGCAAAAAAAAAATAATAATAATAATCTGGTGGATTGAAACACCTTGTTGATCAGAGAAGATCATGGTGAAGAAAATATGAAATGAAATGGCGTGATTGGTTCAAGCTGCCAAGAAGAGCATAGAAAATTTCACTCTTTGGAATTGTTGTGAACAGTAAAAGCACCTCAGCATGCACAAAACATCAAAACCTTGAGGTAGGTCATATTGAGTCTTGTCAGGAAACAACAGGAATCTAAGGCAATCATGGGCACAGACTCACCCAAACTGGACAAATAAAGATTGGACAGATGAAGTTGGAAAAATAAATAAATAATAACTGGTCTAGCTTTCAGCTTTGGGTGATCCTGTTCTTGACACACAGGAATGGAACTCTATGTGGTCTACTGCTGTAGCTCATCCACCTCAAGATCTGATCTGTTGTGCTTGCTGAGATGCTTTTTTGCTCACCATGGTTGAAAAAATTGCTTATTTGAGTTACTATAGACTTCCTGTAAGCTCAGACAGTCTAGCCATTCCCCTTAATCTCTCTTATCAGCAAGGTGTTTCAGCCTACAGATCCTCTGCTCAAGATTTGTTTTTTATTGTTTTTCACACCATTCTGTCTACAGACTGTTGTGTGTGAAAATCCCAGGAGATCAGTTTCTGAAATAGTCAAACCAGCCCATCTGACACCAACATCCATATTATGGTTAAAATCAGAGATTAGACTTTTCCCTATGCTGATGTTTGATGTGAGCATGATTTTTGTTATGAGCTGCTGCCACATGTTCAGATAACTGCATGAATGTGAAAGTGAACAGTTGTTCCTAATAAAGTGGATGGTGAGTGTATACCACAGTTGGATCTACAAACTGGATTCAGTGAGATTATTTGTCATGAATCAAGTGCCAAAATACGATAATTAAATACCATTACTGAAAATATGCATTCAGTATAGTCATGAGAACTGAGGCAATATAAACGCTATATCCTAAAGTTCTCAAATACTATCTAAACACTATATTATCATATACTAAAGTATATGAATGAACAACTACAGAGTTGCCTAAAGGACAGAAAACCTACAGTATTTGTTGCAAGTTAAGCCAGTCAACCAATTGCTTGCAAAATATTAAATTAATATCAATAGGTGAAATGCATGTTTTTGAGAAGCCATATTTAGACCTATAGATACATATTGAGGATTAACGGCAAAAAAAAATCATACTGAAATGTATGTTTTGGGCTCTAAATCCATACAAATGTTATGAAATGGCATTTAATAGTAGATATATAAAAATGCACCCTTAAAACAAACACTGTTTATTTGTAGAGTGGATTTTTTTTTCTGGGTAAAGTTATGAAATCCTTCAAAATGTGGGCACATTTTCTTTACAGAGGAGTACATCTAATTAGCATGAACATTATCATTTAGTGACTAAATAAATATAATAGACCGAAATATGTATAACACAATATATAAAAATGCAATATACAGTAACAGGACGTGCTGTGTTGAAGTGCTGTGTTATAAGCTGCTGAATAATGAGGGCGGGAGCCATATTGTTAAATTTGCAATTAGTTCAATCAAATTGGTTTAAACCACATTTGCAGTGATTAGTGTGATAATTGCAACTAGGACTATTCATACAGCAGTGTACTGACAATGTACTAGACTTGTATTAGATGTTTATCTAAATGCTTGCCATCTTCTCATTCATCTACTATTGCATTAGTCTTTTTTCATTTTTATTACATTCCTTACATTTAACAGCAAAAAAAAAAAAAAAAAAAATGCTATCTGCTCCGTTAGACCCATTTTAGACCAATGTTTCTGGTTTAAATGCAAGTTCATGGGTTTTTAAATGCAGTAATCTAGACGCTATTGAAAAACAAAGTCATGAACACTTTTACTCATTAAAAATCTTGCAACTACAGTATGAGGCGTGAACTACATGCCGGTCATTTACATAATACGAATGGAAAACCTAGAAATATGCATGAATACACATGAATTTCTGCATAAATATTAACTTAACATTGCCAACTTTAGTTGCCAACTCTGAATATGGGAATGACTGATTAGTTTGGATACCACCGGAAATGTATTTAGTTTAACTCCTGCCCTTTACCTTGTTAGATATATGGAGCATACAGAGAATATCCAATATGTGCCACACCCACAGCAACAAAGCAACATTGCGTATTTTTGTGTCTACATTATCTTCACAGGAACACGTCCCAAAATGAGCAAATAAAAAACCCAGTATGTGTTTTCAGATTAAAGGGAATAACAGCGACTTCAATAACATGAAAAACTTCAGACTGATTTAAGTCCAACATCAAAAACAAAATAGCCTGCGTATTTGAGCAAGTTGTACATAAAAGCACTCACTAAAGTAAGGAAATTCAGACTGCAAAAACATATTTCTGCAGCAAATTAATCTAAATAAAGCATACACTAATGTGTTGGCTTGGCTTTCAAATAGTGCCATATTGCACATATTAGCCTCACAGCTTGAATCACAGTTGATGTTTTATGTTGGTCTACTGCCTCAAGTAAAGCCACAATAAGCCTGTCGGCTGTATTGTGACAAAAGGTAGTCTTAGTGACTTAGGCGACTTTACTTTTTAATCTAGTATTTATTTTAGTCCTTTCTGCTGGAGCTGATGTCCTTACACTTGAGCCCCAGGAGCATTTCACAGTTTGTTCCAGCAAGATCTAATGCTGCTACCTTGAAAATACAAGCACTCCTCCATTATTGTAACTCAGCAGCCCGGTCTGATATTCTCAGACAGCTTTTTGTTTGAGTGTTTTTGCTTTGCCAATGTTATCAAAAAAAGGAAAGAGAGAGAGAGAGAACAACTTCAGCCAGAGCTGTTTTGTTTGCCAAAGTGACTACCGCATTAGGCATGTGCCTCTCTTCCTGTCACATTGAGTTGGATGTCATGGCATGCCATTACTCAAAACCGCTCACTCAAAATAGCATCTATTGCCTAAAAAGCTCCCTGAATGTAACCGTCAAACTCTTGGATATTTGCGAAAAATATGCAAATTACAAACTCTAAATTGTAGACTAATAAAATAGACCTGCTAAATGCCATCGTCTGAACCACACAGAAATAGGAGGCATGCTATATTACTTTTATTTTTTTAAGAGCATCTGGTTTAGACAAAAAGCCAGAACTTGGGCTGAGATTCTGCATGAAGCAACAAACATAGTAGTGGGAGTTTTTTTTTTTATGAATCTCACAAGACAAAGAAAGACCATGTTCATTACAGTAAATATGAACAAAGATACCTTTTGTTTAGTGTCGTGGTTTAAATTAGGCTACTTGTTTGATGAGGCCTACAATTTTGGTAATAGAGCTAAGAAAATGTATTCAAAAATAATAACTGCAAGTGGAAATCACACACAGCTCGATTTCAAAGGCCATGCCCACTTCAGGTTTAAATCTGAATAAAAATACAGATACAAATACTGATAGTGTGTATGGACCTAAAGGATCTAGTATATTTGCTGTATAACTGCTTAATGGAAATTAAAGCAAGCAGAGTGAATGCGCTCAAAGTCTAAACTGTGTACTATGACAAATGAGATCTATAGTTTAGTCAGACAAAATAATTGCAGGAAATAACCTTTTATCTCATCCAGGTTCTTTTTTTTTTCCTTATGAATATCCTTGCTCTTCAAATATATAAGCCAATCTCTCGGGCAATCATAAAACGTCACTCTCCAGAATCTCTGTCATGTCCCTGAAGCAGGATTCTTCTTTGCTTATTTGTTCAAGTATATCGATTTCATGGTGCAGGGATGCTTTCTGAGAAAATATTTGATCATTTTATCACTTATATCTTTGGCTGTGATTCATGAAAAAGACTGATATGACTCGTTTCGCCAAACAAGCCAGTGACAAAGAAGGAACAAACAATTTTATACTGAAGGTTTGCTTTATATGTCCTGCTGTGTAAATGTGGGCCATTCTGCGCTGTTATAAATGAAAGCTTCCAGACAGACATATGACCTGTCTCAAGCACGGCATGGAACTTCATATCCTTTAAATAGATTCACCTAACAAGACATGGCCTCCCATGTGAAATAAAAAAGAATTATAAATATGTGGTGAGAGCAGAGTGTTGTTGTCGGAGAGAAGACATTGTTCAGTAAAGTTATTATTATATAATGCTTGAT
Organism: Tachysurus vachellii; assembly: GCF_030014155.1. NCBI lineage: Eukaryota > Metazoa > Chordata > Actinopteri > Siluriformes > Bagridae > Tachysurus > Tachysurus vachellii. Next base: position 17,898,162 of record NC_083472.1, read on the forward strand.
GTATTATACGGTCGGAAGGAAAAATTCAGTCTACTGTAGCTTTGTATTGTCACGACGTATATTTGGCACATATCCCAAAACAAATGGAAAAATTAGAAAAGCAAATAAGTCTACAATGATGCCCCACTCAAGTATCATCAAATAGCACTTCCATGAAGTGGAGGCTTGAATTTTCTGGGGTGGTTTTACACCGAAATCCCCAGACGGCATGTTGCGTTTGTGAACTGATCTCCGATTTACAGTGAATATGTGTTACCTGGATAAGAGCAGTTTGAAACTGAGCAGGGCTTTGTAAAGATTCTGACAAGCTTTTGTCATGTCTTATTTGTGCCTGCTGTTGGTTATACACAGTAAGAAGTCTTAAATGCTACATTGTCCTGATCAGGTAGAAAATAGGAAGTGACAGTGAGTGTTGAAGAGTAACTGATAAAGTAACCTGAAGAGATCTTATTGATAGCCCAAATTAGTGGACAAACAATATAATGATATACAGTATGTACATAACACATAACCATGTGATTTTTTAATGGTTATATAGCAAGTTACTGATTAGTCACAATCCAGTCTTTGACATTTTTTTATTCTTTGCGCTTCATTACGATAACCTGAACAAACCATGTGTTTCAGCAATAATAAACTATAATTAATATTTATACAGAAAATTAACAGTGATATAAATTGATGTTTGTTTAAATACCAAAGAAATGTTTATTTCCAAATTCCACCACCATTGACTAAAGTTCCATCCATGACTACAGTAAATTCATGTCAATAAATAAAAATTAAATGATCATTTTCCTAACTGTTAATATCCTAATGAATTGATATTTACAATGTAAATACTAGATTATTTTTTTTCCACGAGCGTGTAAATTGTTGGTCATTGTGGGCTTATTGATTTACTTATTTATTTTAATACCATTTTTTAATGCAGGTCATACATACACGGATTTTGCTTTTCATACAATTCATACAGCTGCAAGGTTTTTCGTTAATGTTATTTATGGTGTATTAATGCTGAAGCTCATTGTTTGTACATGTTAACTTGTGTTGACAAATCTTACTTTTGCTAACTTTAATGTAAAACATGGCTGGTATAAAATACCCCAGAATAATGTTGTTGTGGTTTTCATGATCAAAATGAAGCCAATTGTAGTGTTAAACAATGTTAATAAGTTCCCTCATTTAAATTTTCATAGACATACAGAGACCTGGGATAGCTAGCTAAGTTTTTTTGTATAAGGAACAGGCTTGGTTACCTGGTTATCTAACGTAGCTTAATGTTACAAAAATAAAACATTTACTTTGTTTCTTCATGCATGACTTGTAATGTGGAGATGCAAAGAGGTTTGAGAGTTTGGAGGTGAGGCATAAAATAAGCGGGCTACAAAGGAAAAAATAAAAAGAGAAAAACGGTTGGTTTTCATTTCTTGAACCAACTTGAAGCTGAATATGAATGTAACAAAGCTCTACCTAACCATAACCATGTCCACCATCATTGTGTACTGCGTGCACTATTAAACCAATGTGCTGTATTATCATACCGTATTTATGTCACATTATTCACCCCAAAGTAGAGTCACTGTGAACTGGGACACTCCAGGTTACCTTGATTACATGTGTTTGGTTCATAATCATCTAAGAAAATTTTAAACGGAACGTATATCAAGGGTGATTCCTGCTAACCTCTCATTGTAAATATGTTTGGTCGGGAAAAAACGTCATACAAAAAAAATCATAATGTAGCATCAAAGGCTTGATTACAATGTACTTGTCAATACAGAGTATAATACACTGCAATACTCAAGACTAATAGTTATTGCAGTTAATGCATATTTTTAAATATATTTTATAAAATCGCGGCTGAGAAAGTTCTTCTCCAACAGCTGGGCCACTTAAGCAAACTGATGCAACACCAAAGCCACTTTTCAGATCTTTACTTAGGCACTTAAACATGAAAGTGATTTGGTTAAATAATAAGTGAAAGATGGAAGATGCAATTTTGACAGCGACACATCTGTTGATATGCATTTCAAAGGAAGACCATGAATGCTGCTGACAACTTCCAGTATTACCATGATACAAAACACAAATTTGGAAAAACGACAGATTCAGCTGTCATCAGAGAGCCAATAAAATGCCTCATATGTTGAAGAATTTTTTTTTAAACATGCTCTTGATGGAGCTGTAAAAAGGCAAAACAGTGAGAGAATAAAAATTGGGGCAAGTTCTCCCACAAGACCGCATGGACAGTTTGCAGAAAGATTTAATTAGAAGCCTAAAAATCTAGCCTTATTTCCAACCAATAATCCTGTGCTTCCTCAGCCCGTGTGAAATCGCACACCATGATAATTTATTTATTTCCCGAGTTTCTTATTGTATGTCATCATATCAGGCCGAGTAGCATATAAACCAATGCTCGCTGGGAGTTTTTTGGCACGTTTACTTTGATCCTGTTTCTTCAACCTCAATCCTACTGTATTTATCAGAAACATTTCTCCGACTGTCAGTGAGGAAATGCAAATGTGTTAAATGTGGTAATAAGCTCACACTGCAGAGTGATTGAGAGATCCCCATAAACCTGCAGGGAGGTGTGGGAATGTGCATCAATGCAGATTAGCATCTTTGGACAAGAAAGCATAGGGTTTCTCATTAATGCAATGCTTATAATGCTTATCATAGAAATCTTACCATTTTTTCAAGGCAGCAGAAAGCTAGTAGAAGCCAGTTAACATAATATAAATCTCATTGTAATTTAAGTCAGCATTGCTCTCTTATGCCAGACATACACACACACACACACACACACACACACACACACACACACACACACACACACACACATACTGTATATATTCCCCACCGAATGTATTGGACCAGCAAAGTTGCATCTTTTTGATTTTGCTATACACTAAAATCACTTGGGGTTGAGATCAAAAGATGAATATGAGACGATAGAATTTTAGTTTTTATTAAATAGGATAGAACATGTGACCATTTTTAGCCAATTTCCATTTCTTTCACTTTGCTGGAGGTTAATCTTGATTTCAGAAAGCTGAAATTCTGAGCTATTATCTCCTATTCATGTTTTAATTGCAAACCCAAATGTCTTCGGTGTATAGCAAAAACAAAAGAATTGGCTTTGTGTCCTAATATTTTGTGGACACTATATAATACTATTGATTTTTTTTTTAATCTGGTTAATCAGATTGATTTATCTTTTGTAAAAACACAGCACTGACAGTCTTTTCTGATGTAATTCAAATGATTTAATCTGCATGCTATAATACATGATCATTTAAGCAGTAACGCCTTATTCACAGGGACTCGTATGGTGGATTCTCTGCATAATCTAATGCTAATCATAAAAAGATTTTCAAAAGCAACTTATTTAACAAAGAAAATATATACTCATTGATAAGATAAGGAGGTTGGACAGAGAAGTTTGATCTTTCCATTTTTTGGTAACCTGTTAAGCTGTCTGTTTATAGCTGCTATAACATAAGTGATAATGCTCATGAACATCTCATACAGCATCACAACAACAGGCACTTTGATGTGTTTTAATCTTTACCTAATAATTATTTAACAAAAGCACTAAAATACAATCATATTTATATAAGGAGACTGCGTACCGGATATGTTCAGCATGATGGAACTGATTGTCGTACATCTTACTGTACTAAAGGGATTTTTTTTTTAAGGAGAGAATTATTTTAATATTTTCTCCTAAACAGTCCCTGTAAACCTTGCTTGCATAATCAGACATGTTATCTTTTCAGCATCTATCAGGAACCTCGGCACTGATTCAGATATTCTGTGTTGCCAAGGGAACTTGTCTTGAATTCAAAGAGAATTTGTGTCAGAAATACCAATGCTGTGCCCACAAAACACTTCCACAGCCGACTATTCATCCTCTTATTGCAAAATACTTTCACTCGCAAATCGGAGTGGACAAGCGCTGTTATTAAGACATATCAATACCATAAGATCAGAAGAGAATAATGGTAAAAAAAAAATAAAAATCTGGTCATGTGTTATGTGTATGTATATCTCAGAAAAATAGAAATATTGGTAAACTCAGTTATTATACCGTTCTACTGCATGTACTACTTAAGCAAATGAAAGAGGAGGTCAGAGTTAACTGTAAATAGAATCTCTTAACACTACTAATAAATGTCTGACTAAAACCTTTTGTGAGGCAAAATAAAATGTAAATATATGAATGGCAGTAGGCTTTGCATTACTTTACTAACAACCAGAAACTGGAATGCTTATAAAAGGCTTATGGGATTACACACTAAGGCACCTCTGATCTTTGTAAACTTCTCCTTACAGATTTTATGTGCGTTAGGTAAGTGTTTTAAGCTGAAATGTTGGAAAAAAGTGATTGATAAGGTAAATACTGCTCAAGATGGACAGTTAATTCTAAAAAATAAAGTTCCTTTATAGCAAAGCTCAGAGGAAATGTACACTGCTGGACAGTCTTGTACTTTTTTAATGCAAAATTAGTTCAGCCTGCCTGGTCTAAGAGTACACAAAAACTTTGTATCCAAACAGGGTGGAATTGACTATGATGTATGGGTACAGCCAAAAAGAATTAAACACTCTTCAGTAAGGATGATAAATGAATCCATTTCTGAGAAAAAACAGGTGTGATATTCAATAAGTCACCAATCAAAATGATAGTCATTTATTGTTATAAATGAAATATATAATATGAAGATTTACAGATAGTTATAAGTTGTTGGATTTCATATGACCCTAATTTGTAAGAAAATAGAAAATAATTGCTAGCGAGATTACTCCTATGAGCAGACAAGCTATAAATGTTGTATGGGAATTTGTAACGTTATACTTGTGGGTTTGTACCTGAATTTCCTTGCTGTTTGTGGCTTGTGAAACTGCAAAGAACTTACAGGCATGAGTGACGGAGAAGCTGTTGGAGGACTCCAGGTTATCCACGTTGTAGTTCAGATGGAAAGGCTTCTCACTCATGTTCTGGTTGGTGTTGTAGAGCTGCACAGCAAATCTGAACGCGCTGTGTTCTTGCACCGTTGAACGCATGAAGAGCCCACCTTTAAAACGGTGCAGAAATGTAAAACATCTATGGATTTTCTATAATGCATTACCAAGTCCTTGCAGTGACATGAAATATGGATTTAAATCTGCCTACAAAGTGCTGCATTTAATGCATGTGAAAAAGCTTTGCATCTGCAGGACAGGGTTTCCATAATGACCTCTTTTTTAAAATGTTAGACGTAATATGCCCTAATAACCCTATCACAGACTTTTATTCAGATTTTACCATTCTGCAGCTGCTGGACTTATATAAATGTTACTATGCATGCACTAAATTCAATTATCTTCACTAAACACTGTATGTTTTAATACATCACTGCGAATTTGTGCTCTGTGCTATTACCATTTCTTCACTTGCATTTTAAACTGAATTCAGCCTTACATAAGTACTGTATAGTCTGCATTCAGTACATAATTAGAAGGCATTTAGATATTTTTCCATGATGAAAATCTGTAGGTCAGATTGCAAAGAAACGATCTATAAAAGGAGCTATAGAGACCATGCCTTCCCTCTAAGAAATCGTTTTCATGGTGGAATAGAAACCGGTCGGCGAGAGACAGCGCTCAAGACAACCAAAGCTATAGGACTCACCTATATTTATCTGGTTTGGAAATCCGGCGAGAGATCTACCCAAAAGCCAAAAGAAAAGAGGAACTGCACTCAATCGTGCCATTTTCTCCTCTTTTTTAAGAAAAAAAAATCCCGAACAGTTCCGAGTATAAAAAAGAGGAATCACATGCACAACCAACCAAAGCGTCCTGGAGAATAAACAGCAGTGCGCGCTTGCAGTGCGCGCAATAGCTTCATAGAGAAGCTGAACGAAATAAACGTGTCTGCAACTGGAGAGAGAGAGAGAGAGAGAGAGAGAGAGAGAGAGAGAGAGAGAGAGAGAGAGAGAGAGAGAGAGAGCGCAAATGAGGAGATTTATTCCGTAAAAGATGATGGCGGATCTACTGCGGATCTAGGGCTACTCCGGTCACACTCCGGTTGAAGTGGATTAAATGACGAGGAAGAGAAGCGAAGGTGAAAAAAAGACCTTCTCTGTGCGTCTACATCAGCCTCTTTCACACACTGCAAGGCGGATAAATAGGACCGCGCAAAGCTCGAACTGCCGATCAATGCGAAAATGACACAAAAGCCGGTGTTATGGCGACCTCGAGGAAACACGAAGACGTTCTTTCACTATTATGCTCAGTGAACACACCTAACCAGGTTAATTAAAGCCTGGGGTATAAGCCGCATCAGTGTCTTGCGTTGTGCAGACCATCTCTCTCTCTCTCTCTCTCTCTCTCTCTCTCTCTCTCACTCACTCTCTCTCTCTCTTTCTCTGTCTATGTGTGTGTGTTTCTCACTCCGGGATGGCGGAGGAGTGAAGCTGCAGTAACAAGAAGCCTCTTTTATTGACCACCAAGGATCGCCGGTTCAGATGGACCACGTTGGTGCGCCTTTGACAAACAATATGTCATAAATTAATAATCACTTTAGCAAAAACAGCATGCTGTTAAAGGCGACAGTGGTGCGTCAAAAGCATCCACAGTTGCGTGCTATAATGACCCTGAGATGCGTCTTTTCGATTTTTAAAGTCTGTGTTAATGCGTGATTTGAATTTGTGGGTTTTCATGAAAGACTGACGCTGTCCATGGTGCTGAGGGAAGAAGCCACTGTGTTCTCACGTGCTCTTTTTTCTACAAACACATTTAAAAAGTTATGAACGATTAAGATCAGGATGAGGTGTGTGTGTGTGTGTGTGTGTGTGTGTGTGTGTGTGTGTGTGTGTGTGTGTGTGGAGGGTTAGCAATAGCAGTTTATTCTGCTGCTTCATAAGACATTCATTACAACGAATTTTCGAATTGCATCAGGTCAGTTTATTCACTGCATTCACAAAACAATAATCTTATTTCTGATTCTAACTTAAGCCCAGAACTTAACTTATACCAGAACATGTCAAGGCTTACTCCTCAGTCTTTTGTGTTTTTTAATTGCATTTTAATTAAACACCGAAACACTGTAGCGATTGGTAATGGAATAACCTCTGCTCCTCTACTCTGCTTCAGTGCAGCTTGTGGAAAGAAGAAGCTTTCATTGCTGGTCCCTCTCAAGTGCAGTTCAAAGATCAGGAGTAAATGTGCTCCTTAGTAACGTCTGAGATATCATTTTAATCTATCAATAATTGCCCTGCCAAGACCTTATGTTCCTAAATCCTCAAAGCAGGAGTCAATTTGAGGAGCCCTCTGCTTATTCAGGGTTTATTGGCTACACGGGGCAATGCAGGAAATTTAATATCTCTCACACGCACACGCACACGCACACACACACAAACACACACACACACACACACAAACACACACACAGACACACAAATATATATACATACAGATGTTCCTATTTTTGCAGGCTTGCATAAAAAAGGAATGACCATTGATATAATTAGGGATACACTTACACATTGAAAACAACTTCAATTTAACAAAAGCATACACAAACAGAGAGCGTGTAATATGTACAGTCTATGGCTTTATTTGGTTTAAGTGTTCCTCCACCCAAATGTTTTTAAAAATCAATCAAGTGTGGACCAAATGCAAGGAATGATAGGACAAGGGATTCAAAGAAAATAATCAACAATAAAAATATGCATAAAGAGGGACTTTTACACAGAGGAGTAATTAATGTCGCATTGTATTTCTCTTTTACCCCAGTAATTTGCCAATGTTTACAGTTTTATTTTTATTAAAAAATGATACATACATTTTATTTATTTATACTGACATTTAATGTAGTGGAACATTTAAAAAAACAAGTTTGTTTCTGCTACCATTTACGTTATAGTACCTCATTAAACATTAAACAGTCATTTCCTCTGTGCCATCTCCTTTTTCTCTCACTTTAGTCAAAAAATAAGACAAAAAGCACAGTTTGGTTCAAAGCCTAGAAACCATTAAGCAAAGTCCTGTGCCCTAAAGATTTTTCCCCATGGCAGAATACTGAACAGCTTTACCTAAAAGTGATAAGACAGACTAAAGTCTTCTTTCATAAACATTAAATAAACATTTCCTTATAGAAGGTCTATATAAGACTAAAATACACATTGCATTAAAAATGAAGAGGTGGTAGTGAAAATCCTATTAGAGATTGCAACATTCATGTGCATATTTTAGAAACGAATCAGAAGTCGACGTCAAAAGGCTAAAAGAGCTGTCTGAATGATGTGCATGCATCAGTGTGATGATAGCATGAGTAGAAATGCTGAAACAAATGAATTTTACTTTATTTTCTAATGCAAATATGCCATTGTGCTACAATTATTATAAACAAAACTATACAAATATAACATGATTACATTCTCAAAACTGAAGATTACTAATTAATGTAAACTAGAATCTGATATTTAGAAATTAGGTCTGATTAATGCTCAAAATCAACCATAAGTCTTTCCTTTCATGAACATTCCTTGTATTAATGTCATTTTTTGATACTCTCCTATTACATAATTCTCAATTCATTATTTATACACACTAGTATATGATAAAAAAAAGAAAAACAAGTAAAATTATTAGTTTTTTTTATGATAAAATAAATGCCTTTTTTTTATTATGATCGAAAAAAATATGTCAAGTTTGCAAAACATTACAGAGGAGCAGTTAATGTTGTACCTGACTGTGTTAAAAGGTCCTTTGCTGTTCCGAATATTTGGTCAAGTTTGGCAAATCCTTCGGCTCTAACATGAAAGGATGTGCAAAAGTATGCATACCTTTAAAATCAAAGCTAAGAGTATTTTATAGCATTAAGACATTAGAGGTATCAATGTATTCAAGTATGTGTATGCAAAGATAGTAATACTAGAAAGCAAGGTTTGCATCACTTCTTTTAAATGTATAGAAGGATACATTTTGTATCATTTTTGCCGAATTACAACCTATACCATTTTATTGGATTACGCAGACGATAGAAGCTCAGAGTCTCTGTACTTTTGGCTTGTAATCCTTCCTGACATAATTATACTGTTCTAGTACTTCCAGAACTTTTTTGTCTTTTCAACTTAATATTGTCTGCTGACAGACAGACAAAACTTTGGGGCTTTATGATTATCCCCTGACTATTTTCCCCCCAGTTTGTTAACCTGCCAATTCCCACCCGTATCATACTGTACAATAGCTACCAACCAGGAAGGGTGAAGGCTACATCGTGCTTCCACCGAGACACATGAAGCTACCCAAGTGCATCTATTCCAACTGCTGCTTATGGTGCTTCACAGGGCAATGTAATACACTCAGAAGAAAGTGCTATTTGCCCTTTCTCCCAATTTCCCAGTGCCATGCCAGATGTTTTTCTATTGTGCCACTTGAGAATCACCGGAATATTTCAAAATGATTTTATCTTTATTTGTTTTGGATTATTGTCTTATTGCAGGATGCTCCATATTTAATTTATAACATCTGTTTTGTGTTTTTTATTTTTTTATTTTATTTTGAATAAATTCCAAGACATAAGATAGTAATGCAGCTCACAATTATCAATATCAACAGCAGCATAATTCATATGTTCATAGGTTGAATGTGTCAAAATTAAGAAGTGAGGCTAAAGCTAATGCCAATATTTACCCCTAGAGATCAGAGTTCAGGAGGTTCAGAGTTCAAGATCAGAATTTAGGAACATGTTGTCATTACATTTTTGTTCATTTATGTGGATTAATTGTTGACTAATGTGGATTGACATCACATTAATTATATGAAATCAAATATGTTTACTGTTATTTTACAAATACAATCAGATTTAGTGTGTAGTCACTCATCAAGCTAGGTTTAAAGATATTTTAAAAAGAATGTCTACATATATTAAATCAGAAAGAAAGGACTGCAGTATGATTATATGTATAATCATAGTCCTATGATTATAACCACAGTGTTTTGTGCAAGGGCAATGACATGTGGGTGAATGTGCATCAGTGCATCAGTGTAAAACACTACAAATAAAATGCAATACTAGCAGCCTAGCAAGGTGCCATAGTCAGATTAGTATATTAATTCTTAAGTGCATGGGTTTTTAATGTTGATTTATTTATGCAGTCAATAATAATATAAATGTAAAGCATTACAGAGGAATATGATTCTTTTTGTACCTGGAGGGGATGGAAATTTTTACACACATGTAACAGCAGGGACAAATGAAAGAACCATCAAGCCAAAGACCATCAGTGTCAGAACAGCCTGAGGGGTGAAGATTATGAGAAATTCCTCAATATACGGTGACAAGAACTGCATTTCAAATCTGATAGTCCAGGTCTTGGTCAAGGAGAGAAAGGATTAGCAATATCTAAATGAGGAAAGCTACTCTGAATTCATTCAATGATATCAGAAAATATTTCAAACGTGACTTATGAATGTAGCCCTGTCACATCAAGCCATCTAAAGATCTACTGTCTTTATTTCCTGTCCATTATCACCCAAATGAGGATGAGGTTCCCTTCTGAGTCTTTTTCCTCTCTTCCTCGTATCGTCTCAGGAAGGAAAATTGTTAGAGATATATAGTAACTTAATTTTAAACTTTTAATGTTTTATTCTGTTTCTATACTTATGTTAAGCTGCTGTGAGACAATGTGGATTGTTAAAAGATACAAATAAAGTGAATTGAATTGAATGGAATCTAAATTGTCTTTACAGGAAGCTACAGTTACAGAAAACCTGGTGTGAGATCATAGGCTAAAAATGCAGTCTTGCTTCATAAAAAGTTTCCTAATAAGGGAAATGCAGCATTGATATACCACACTGACAGTCACATAACCAATTCTCTTAAGTCTTTGGAAGATATGTGACGGTGGCCGCTGTGTTATCATCCACACAGGCTGACAAACCTCTCCATAGGCCCCAGGGGCTGACACAGATGTCCTTGTATATCTTCTGCACACAGGGTCTAGCAATAGAGGTGCAGAAGAGTTCTCTTTGCTGTGAGAGGAGCTCTGGGTAATCAACTTATCACTGCCAACTGTGGGGCATCAGGAATAACTCTTTAGGTCAGCGTTGCTGTAGGCATTGGCCCTCAAATGACCGGATTACCAAAAACTCCCACAGGAAGAGATTAACTCCAACACACTGCTAATGATAAAAAAGCAAATGGATTTATCAAGATTGTAAAATTGGAGGCTGAAGCTAATTGTGAGAGAGAGTGTGTGAAGCTATAGGACTTGAGCTCCAATAACACTTAACTTTAATACTTGTTATTTGAAATGCTTTGAAAAGTTTATCACCATGTACCAGGAGCATATATAAGGCTGTTTTTACCTTTTTTCTCATCAAAGGTAAATTTCAGCATTCGCAACAGTTGGTCCAGTCACGTTGCCTCCTAATTAAATCAATCGGATTCATCACATGGCTCACATGTGCAGCAAATTTGTCCCTCTAATGGAACTGTCTCTGAAGCGTTAGCAGCGCCTGCCACCTTGCCACTCTGTTTCTCACACCTTTTTGCAATCAATTATGCAGTAGAGGAAGCCTTTCAGAAGCGAGGGCGAACGGGATCAGCTTCATTACCTGTCTGCCCAATCACCATGGATCCTGCTCATGCGCTTGGATTCGGCCCCTGCATCCATGACTTGCATTGATGTATTTTCGGCAGCTGCTGAGGCGTTGTTGCTGAGGAGGTTATTGTTCCTGATGTGAAAAAAAAAATAAGAGGTTGTCATGACTAATGAGAGAGCTGAGGCAGCATGTCAGTTAAGGAGTTCTCGTTTTCAATCATCGCTGATACCAACAAGCTTGTTGTTGTGTATTGTCACCTACAAGAATGGACAGTGTTGAAGGTAGAATTACTCCAGGTCCTGTGTGGTACAGTTGTTAAATAATGTGTTTATTTTTAATGTGTTTTACAGATGAACAAATTTCAGACATCAGATCTGTTAGATCTGCTTTAGTTTCCCAATACAAGCAAAGATGCAGTTTCATCAGCAAAAGGGTAAAAAGTAATCAAATAACTATGACAACCTATTAAGTATATATTTTTAGATGTACTTAAGATATTATTTCAACATAATAACTTATAACAAATTACAGTTGAACATCTCATAATTTTTACATAATAACCCAATATCTGGTTAATGTTTTTTTTTTTAATCATGTTATTTTATCAGCCCTGTGTTGTTCAGCTGTTAAATAATGCATTTGACAATGCATTAAAAATAGTTCAGATCATTATTTACAAATACACAGTGTAAACTGTTCATTCTAAGAAACATTACCGAAATTCAAGTAAAGTTTCTACAAATCACTCAAGATGTCATCAGTCAAATATGTAATCGGTAAAGAAAGGTTTTTTTTTTACATAGAAAATAATGCAAAATAGAAGCACTAGAGGTTTCAGAATTTGGGACCTCTCTAAGATAGAAAGCATTCATCAATGGCTGCTTTATAATGAAGTATTGAACAATCTGCACAACAAATCAGTGACTTGAATGCTACTCAAAAATCTTGATTTTTCTCTCAGGAAACAGATGTGTACTTCCAAAGGGCTCCTGCTGTTCATTACTCCACCACATGCTGCTTAATGCCTTGCATAGCAAATTGGAAATTATATTCTCTACACCTCCAATTTGATTTTCAAAGACAAACGCCTGCATGATTCATTTGAACAAAGCACCATTCCTCCAGCTTTAATGGTCACACAGAATAATCTTGTGTCTCTAATAAACTAACTTTGCACATCTTGTTATACCAATCAAAGAAAATGTATTGTTGTTTTTTATGTAAAATTGAATGGAAATATATACTGAATACATAATACAGAGGACTGCTTGAAATTGGAAAGTAATAGGAATAAGAAAATAAGGAGTTGATTAAATGTGCACATCCTGTGCGGTGTCGCATGAACAATTTTTAACCCTACAGTACAAGACCCATACTAACCAGAATCATCAAGTGCATCTGTAATATTTTTGGTTTAGCGCCATTTAAAAGTCCTATGTTAAATCAAAGCTATTTTCAGTGGTAATGTACTTTTAAAACAGGAATTTCCTAGATTTTCTTTATTCACTGACAGGGTCTGAGAATACTGTCTCAGAATGGAAACTGTAGTGACACCACAGCAATAAGAGAGGACTGTCCTGTTCAATTAGGCAGAAAGCTCAATGGTAAGGACTTCTGTCAAAGCGACCTTAGTGTGAATAAACAAACCCATGAATAAATTGCTGCTTGCAAATAAAGATGTCAGGCAAGAATCACTCCTTTGGAGTCATATTTGATTTGGACAGTTTGCAAAACCAATGCGCAGAATGTTGGCGCTAAAGGCAATAGATCTTGTGTCATGTTTGGGAGACTGCCATTACATCAGAGAGTAGTAAACAGCTCCTGGAGGGCTATGCGTCAGTCCTATGATCTTCTGAGACCCTTTTTTTTTTTTTCGAGTTCAACGTTTATAACTGGAACATACAGTGGTGCACATTGTGAAGTTCTGTTAAAGTGCTAAATTATTATAGTTTAAGATCTTATTATTTTGACTTACTAGCTTCTTATTTCAAGATACTGTGTCAGTATGTTGGTATTATCATGTAAAATCTTATATATGTTATATCATAGTTTTTGACTATAATTTTATATATATATATATAAAAGGGGGGCACGGTGGCTTAGTGGTTAGCATGTTCGCCTCACACCTCCAGGGTCGGGGTTCGATTCCCTTCGATTCACCTTGTGTGTGTGGAGTTTACATGTTCTCCCTGTGCCTCGGGGGTTTCCTCCGGGTACTCCGGTTTCCTCCCCCCGGTCCAAAGACATGCATGGTAGGTTGATTGGCATCTCTGGAAAATTGTCCCTAGTGTGTGATTGCGTGAGTGAATGAGAGTGTGTGTGTGCCCTGCGATGGGTTGGCACTACATCCAGGGTGTATATATATAGTGAGCTGTTTCCTCAGATATGTAAGTAATCCAGATTAGCTTTTATGTATTTCGGCTTATACATACAGTACAGCATAAACCCAATGATTTATTAATTCAGCTATTCACTAAAATGACCAGAATTCCTTAATGTTAACAGTGTCATGTGGACTATTTTCGATTAGGCACTAAATAGCCATATATTAATACAGTAACTTTTAACACCGACCTACTATTTGAACTTAACAATAAAACACATAGAAATTATATATAGTATATTTATATAATATGCTTTTTAAGCATTCATAAAAAAATATTAAATATTCATTACATTTATATGTATAATTCTAATTAAAACCATGTGCAAAATATACTGTACATTAGTGTGCCAGTAATCTAAACTAAATGCATACAATATAAAAATTATTTTTGGGCCACATTGTATGTCATGTAGGCTGTATGTGTCACTTAAACCCACACCAGCAGGATCTCATGAATGTAGAATGTTTTTCAGCAGAGCGTCACTTCAATAACTGTAATTTCTTTGCCATTTAACATTTTTGTTGCTATTGTTTACTAGATTCAAATGGGAATTCATAAAGTTAGTGCCAATTACATTTGAACATATTAAAGCGCTAACAACCTTGGTGCACCTGTAAATGAAACCCTAAATGTAGAGCTAATACTCCACTAGCGGTAGTTCGAAGCGGTTATAGGTCCCCCATCCTCCCACATCCAGACTTACAGCTGATACATCTTGACAAAAACAAACTGAGCTTTTTAATTTTTTTTCACCTTTTTGTGAGGCGCCTGTTGTAAACTCTCATGAATCTTTCATCGTAAGCATATGCATTATTAAAATTGTCAGACAATTATGTGGCCAAGTAAATCTTATATTAGCGGTAACTCAGATGAATAGATAGAACTGCATATTTAATGCAAGGCTGCAGTATTAGCAGCTAGAACTTATAAAATGCTGCAGTGGAATTTACTGCTAATACGTTATGTTTATTATTAGTACATTAACATGGTCACTTGCTCTCAGTTGGTTGACTTATGTAAACTATTCTTTAAGCATTCTTTTATCCTTCTTTAAACCACAGCACTGTTGAATGTGTCACTATGATTGATCAAATGGTGTTGATTATTTTTCCATATTAGCAATATTTATATTAATATGCTTTTTTGATAGTAACAACTAATACATGGACTTGCATGGTAAATTATCCACATTAAAATAGTAACAAATCTGTTTGTAATTGTTTACAAGGAGAATTTCCACTGTAACTGGTAAATTTGAAACAATGCTGTAATATTTCCAACACTGGAAACTGCAAACCAAAATAGAGATGAATGAGAAATGACTTACTCCTATATAAGCTGGATAAGCCTTTTCTTTCCTGTAAAAACTATTTAAATAAAAAACTACTATAAATAAAGAGACTCTAGCTAATATATATAATACTAAAAGCATGATTTCATATGTGTCCGTATACACATTGTTAAGACTTTTTTTGGGAGTATTTTGTATAGTTAATAACAGTCTGGTCAGTAACTATTGACGATTGATAGTCTGATATTCAAATTTCTAATTTTCTAGCATTATACAGTGTATGTTATTATATATGCTATGCTACTGTATATTGGTTTATTGACTCGTGTATAGCGTAACATTAAGCTAATACATAACCCAGGGTAGATAAATAGGTCCTCTCACCACCCCAGTACTAGTGATTTGGAGTTTTTAATCATAGCACACATAATGTTTGCATTCATTGTGAAATGATGAATTAAATACGGAATGATCGGCTGAAACCATAGACGTAAAAGGTTTTATATACCATGAGCTAGTACCCTTACCCTAAAGCAATGTCAGGCTTACTTACTTACTGGAAAAATAACATATGAATTATATTATGAAAAGGAATTATTATTAACTATGCCTACAATATTACTGGTTACCACTATTGATAATACTGGTACTGCTACTATAAATAGTTATATAAATTAATATTACAAAATTGATTATAATTTTAGAGTGTGGAGTGTTAAATGTTAAACTTTAAATAATAAAACATTAAATAGATTAAATATTGTTGAAAAATAATGATATTAGAAAAGTCAAAACAACAAGATAATAACTTGAATTTATGAATACTAATATTATTATACCAAAGTTTATTTTATGCTATTTAATTTAATGTACACCATATAAAGATAAGCCACTTTTTGGAAAATCTCCCTGCCATTGATAAAGGCATGTAGCCTTTATGTTCTGTACATAGACTTCTTGGTTGATTTATGAAAGAGCTACTGAAGTGTCTATAGCTTTTATGGATGGTTCATCAAAAGCACATTAATTATTGAGAATGTCAGAAAATAATGTGGTCATGCTGAACTTATTAATGGGGTATTAATGGCAGTTCAGCTGAATGAGGAAGGCTGCATGTTTAATATAAGTCACAGTGTATCCTGTAGCTAATGTTAAGTTGCAATATAATTTACTGACTATTAAATATTCACTGGTTCCCCATCCTCCAAGGATCTTTCACATAATACTGAAATGAATTAAACAAATTAGCATTTTTCTACCGTACATAATTCTGAAAATTAAGCCTTTATGAACTGTAATATGTTATACACTTTTGCCTAGAATATAGACAAATGATTGTAGACACCTGACCTTCACACCTATATGTGGATATTCCTCAAAATGTTGCCATTATGGTCACAGTTGTCTAGAATGAATTTGTATGTCATAGCATTAAAATTTCCCTAAGGAGCCCAAACCTGTTCCAGCATGACAATGGACGCAAGTGCATAAAGCAAGCTCTTTGAAAGCATGGTTTGTCAAGGTTAGAGTGGAAGATGTTTCACAGCCTGTACACCACAACAATGGGTGTGTTGGTCAGATAGTGCATCTCACTATTCTATAATTTTATATAGGTTTACAATGGGAAATGAAATCTCATGTTGATTATTGGCAACATCTACGTACATTAATCTCTGATTCATCACCTGAGGTAAAAAATCACTCTTTTAACACAAGCCTCGTTGTGGCTTATGTACAGAGTTTGTTCTGGAGATATAAATACAACACAATATCAGTCATTACTGTCAAAGTACAAACTGAACTGATTAGACCTATAGCACATGAACTGGAACAAAGAATATGACTCATTGCATAGAACATAGCTAGTAAGGATTTAGATCTCTTTAAGCAGACTGGCTGCATTTACGGCTTCAAAATTGTTTGAAAGAAGCCTAAAAAAATTCCACAATATTAACTAAAATAATTTCATGTTTTCTTTATCTGTTCTTCAGTATAGAATAGCCACAGAGACATCCAAGTAGTTTTCCCGACCTCCACACAAATAGAAGCTGGGGTTTACCTCAACAGACTGACCTCATAAAAAGACCTCAAAACCCAAACCGTTAAAAAACCATTTATTGTAATCCTGTTCAGTGCAGGAATATTTCACATGGAGGTTGACACACTTCTGAGAAGGAAGCTGCTTGAGATTTCTCCCTCACCATTTCCTCTAACTGAATCTTCTAAACATTTAAAATCTCTCGGATTGTCCTCTAAAAGAAAAATGCGTTGACTATCCGTTTCATTTAGTTCAACCTTACAGAGAGGTTCATAACGACAAGTATATAATATATAAGTACTGTATGTATATGTAAATGTATGTATGTATGTATGTATGTATGTATGTATGTATGTACGTATGTACGTATGTATAATAATTCAATGTATATAATACTAACTACATTTATACCAGAAATCAAGGGAGATTTTTCTTCTAGCCCTGAAAGCAAAAAAAGACACAATTTAGCCACAAATTTGCAAAAGAAACCACAACTCTGCAAATATGTAAGCACAGCAAGCCAGATGAGACCAGTTTTCAGCTCCGCAGAGGATCAGTGGAGATGACAGGAGAATATAGGAGGCTGCACAAAACAAAGTCTGATTGACATCATTTATAAAGTCTGTTATTGAATCTGAGACTATCAGAGATGTTATTAGAGAGGTTATTGTATCTCTGTTGAGCAGTTTATCTTCTGCTTTATCAAAATGATTTGTACAAGAAAACGAGATGGAGTTTTCCTGGATGCAGATTATACCAAGTCAAGCACTAAATTAAAATGTCAGATGATTGTATGCTGAAAATCATTTTCATAGTAAGACTGTGCTTGAAGGTGTATTTTAGCCATGTTGGTCACATTTGAAATAAAACATAAGTCAGCAGGGGTGATTATGCAAAAGATTATTCTGAAATACTCCCATTACTATTTAGAAATTCTTTATTAAGCCAATAAAGCGTTTTTATTCAGGGAAGGTGAAGGGAACTTTAATCTCCCTTTTTAGGACACTGTCCCTACAGCTCCCTAAACACCAGGTATTCACTGCTGTTGATCACTTGGTTTCGGTGTATTGGGAGTTGGGACAAATGCTAGGTCAGAGCCCTTATAGGACTGAACAGATACACTGCCAACAGCTATAATACAACTATAATAACACTGAAAGTAATTTTGGTCTGTGGTCTAATTAATGTGAGGGTTGTTTTTGGCTAGGCTTTAAAGACAAAGCTGGTATAGGCCTTGATGAGACAGTAAAATATTAAAAATTTAGAAAGACGTTTAAATACCCTGATGTCAAGAATTCTCAATAGCATTTCTAAGGATAGTTTGCTGTAAAGGTCAAAAACATTTTCTTATAAGTCAATTCAAAGCACATGGATAGAGAGTTCATGGATAAATAGGCCAAGGATTTTGAGGCAGCATTTTTTTAATGATTCCTCTGCAATTAGGATCAACTGGCTTGAGTTCACTATTGGACCAAAACAGTTCTAAGATCTAAGATCCAAGTTGGCCTGGTGTCAGAAACTATATGTAGGTTTGCCCGAGTTATCTTTAAATAGCCTCTGTGTAAACAGCTCAGCCTTGAGAATTTGATTTTCTAACAATGGGAAGCCAGAGGAGGCCTTTACTTGCAGTGTCATTACCTGGGGTTAAATTGTGGGGTAGGCAGGCATAGCTCTGCTTTATCTGGCTACACAGAAAATTTAATTATAACATGACAAATGGTGATAATTATGATTATGTAATACAGCTTCACACTATCTGTTCAAGAAAAAAATCATTTTGAATTTGTAAAATGCATTTCATTAGTCATGGGAAATTGATAACTGTTGTGTATATACCTGTGCTTTTGATCATCATGTGTTTATTTTAATAAAGCTATATCTTTGGCAGAAATTAATCAAAATATATTTTTCTATCCTTTAATGGTCAAAGCCAACCAACAATAAATATAAGAAAATTCTATGTGTCCTCTTCCTCTTCTTGGTTATTACAGTTTTAAGCAGGCAAAAGAGGTATTATGTATAAAAATCGAAATCTAATCTAAAAAGATAGACCATACCCAGACAGTATATTGATGGAAACCAGAAAGCAAGGTTATATGGGTAAACTCTTCCAAAATATTGATCAAGGAAGTCAGATAATCCATCTCTATGCTACCTTTATAATATAAACTACCATGTATGCATTTCTATGCCATCTTATACTTTGTGCACTCTAATAATTTTTAATTTGAATCTATCTCATCAAACCTTTACACTCTTGTCTATACTTAAAGTAAATGTTATGTTCTGCATGCCAAGGGTGAGAGTAATTTTTTTTCAAATGATTTCACGGTAAGTATGCAGATAGGTTGGTCGTATTTCACCCCTACTATCCACCAGGGACAGTGCATGTAAATGCAAATGCAAATGCATAACATTGCATGCTATGACACAAAGTGTTGTGTAACACAGTATTTGCAACATGTACATGTTTATGATGCAGTGTTTGGTAACTGCATTAAAAGAAACTAACTTGACCTTGATCTAAACATTGAAGGTGTTAGGACCGGATTGGTTTTGCTTGAGTTATGGCATATCATGGTACAATATTGTACATATTAGGTGATAATTTGAGATCAAATGTATGTTGACACCTGACCATCACACCCATATCAGGCCCTTCATAACTGTCTTGGATGCCTTTTTCTGATGAAGCATTGAGATTTCTATTAACTAAAACTGAAATGCAGAAACGTGTTTCAGCATAAAAGTGTCCCTGTGCACAAAGCATTTTACATAAAGATACGGTTTGCCAAGACTGCTTTGCCAAAATCAAATTTCTGACCCTTAACCTCAATGAACACCTTTGGTATGAACTGGAATGTCACTAGACCTATTCACTTGACATTAGTGCTTGACCTCACTAATGCCCTTGTGGCTGAATAAACACAAATCCCTACAGACATTTTCCAAAGCTGAGGCTTTTATTGCAGTGAAGATGGGACCAACTGTGTCTTAATGCTTATAGTTATTATGGAGATGGCATGCATAGGTGGGATGGTTAGATTTCCCTATAGATTTTGCCATATAAACTTCTGTCCTTCTTTTGAGCTCAGTGGTTTAGATGTTAGGCTACTAATTTGAAGGTCATGAGTTAAACTCCTGGCACTGCCAATCTGCCACTGCTGTAAAGCCCTTTGCCCTGGAGAAAAGCCCTTAACACCCAACTTTAACACCCAGCAGTTGTATAAATGAGATAAAATCACAATTGAAGCAGAAGTCTTTTAAAATTTACGTTCTTCCAGCTAACAGAGTTGGAAAAACCATCATTTTTTTTTTTAAATCAATATATTGATCGTGCAAATTTTCAACAAGAATGACTCCGTAGAATTTTCCCTTGCTGTTGCCAGTGCATGTCATTTGAACTGGACAACAGTTATTTTATACTTAAGTAACGAGTCAGGTCAAGAACCTTTCAATGTAATATTGACCATATATATGTGATTCAGTACATAGTGAAATGAAACAATGATCCTCTAGGATCCTGGTGCTACTGTACATAAAGATACAGAGCTACATAAAGACACCACAGGACTAAGGGCTAAAAAGTAAAAAATAACCTATCACATAAAGTGCATGTGTACAACCTTGTACAAACAGTGCATGACAAAAGAATTGTGCAAGATATGAGACAATAGTATTCACTACAAGACAGATGCATAAAACAACATAGTACTGATCAATATACAGACTATGTGGTTATTAGTGCAAATAAGGATGCATTGTATTGTAAACATATGTAGAAGTGTGACAGAAGCAGCTTATTACACAATTAGAATACGATCTTTAAAACAGTTGCAAATCAGTTGCAGTAATAAATATATGATGTGCAGAAATTGCAGACTGAGTTCAGAGATGTGTAGCTGAATATGTGTGTGCTTTGTGTGCATGTGTGTGTATGTGTCAGTCCAGTCTCTGGATATTGAGCAGTCTGTTGGCTGCTTGAGGGAAGTCAACCTCAAATAAGTTGTGGATTTGTTATGGGGATAAAATTCAGAGTCCCCCGTTATCTAAGCAGAGGTTATCCCACTGGGTGCTGGATGCCATCACCCTTGCCTATCAATGGGCTGGGTGCCTGGAGCCTACTATGATAAAATAGAGTCACTTCATTGGCATTATTCTGACATGTTCCACTCCAGGAATTCTGTACTACTGCTGCTGCTGCTGCTGCTGCTGGGGCAGCACCATGTATCTTTTACAGATTTTACAAGGTTAACACCCTCAGGGTGAAAGTGTGGCAGTCAGGTATGAGCATCTGTCAGTACAGTTCTAGGGAGAGTTCTGTTCTTCATGACATTGCTATCAGATTATATCCAGGTGTTATACACTACCCCTACCAATTACATGGGGTGTAATACTAGCTACATACAATGTATGTAACCAAACCCCATATAATTGACTTTCAGAACCTACAGTAGTGCCTGCAAGAAGGAATGCTTTTGGGATGATAGTTGTACCACAAGAGTATTTGAAATATGGACTTTAATGCCATTTTTATGATGTTTACACATGCTCAAGCTATGCTATTCAGGTGTTATACAATCTGGTCATACAGGGTTCATAGAACACAGTTACACAACATAACTCACATTACACAATGTTCTTTTTCAATAGTTTTAATTCATTGACTTTTTAAAGTAATTGAAATGTAACCAAATAAAACCCAACAAACAATCCAGAATGAGGTGTTAATTAATATGAATTATTAATCTCTATAGTTATTATATTGATTTTTTTGGTTTGGTTTTTGTTTACCGTTTATACTGTATTATATTACTTCTTTTTTTTAAGATCGATTAACCCATCAGGATTTTTAACCCATGGTGTCTGAGTAGAAACAGTCAAGCTAGCTTATCCATTCAGGAGATGGACAGAAGGCTGAAAGCATCCAATTAAACAACAACATAATTAGGAAGTGACAGTGGAACCAACCAAAGTAGTGTTAATCATTGTATCTGTGTTAAGAGTGTAAGCTGTGAAACTCAATAAATATGTAAACAAGCTAGCTAGTCATGTTATTGTGTGGTCATTAAATTAGAAATGAAATCCATCAAGATCTGCAAGTACTTATGGAGGACAGCCTTACATGGTGTCAGGAATGGCTGGGACTATTCCCTCCCTGGACACTATGGGGCATTCTGGCAATTTTTTATGTCTTGTACCATGTGATTTTGTTTTGTGTTCCCGTGTTAGCCCTGCCCTATCCTGTTCCTTGTGTTTCTATGATTTCCTTCCCTATTTAGTCCTGTTGTCTTGTACCTGAGTCTTTTTTGCTGAGTCCTTGTCTCTTGTTCCTTGTTCTTG
This sequence comes from Tachysurus vachellii, assembly GCF_030014155.1. Classification (NCBI taxonomy): domain Eukaryota; kingdom Metazoa; phylum Chordata; class Actinopteri; order Siluriformes; family Bagridae; genus Tachysurus; species Tachysurus vachellii. The sequence continues at coordinate 17,920,816 of NC_083472.1, forward strand.
TTTTGCTGTCTTATGTTTGTTGTTGTTTTCTGTTATTGTGGTTTGTGTTTCCATGTTCCTAGTGTTTGTAGCCTTTGTTATTTTTCCTATTTAAACCTCTTTTTATGTTATCCCTGCTTTTGGGTCTGTATTTTATCTGCTAAGACATCCACTTTTCCTGACAAATGTTTGTGGATTTGATGCTGATTAATAAATAATGAAGATAATAGAAATGGCTGGTCAGCACCACTATGAGCAGTGGATTGATCCTTACTTTCATACTTCTTTTTCATGACCTACACAACTGTACATGATTTGTTAGTGGTGGTTATTATAGCTTTGAACTATTTTTTTTTTTTTTTGTTCCATTAATAACGCTAATTTCCTAATAATTATTTCAGGTTCATTTTTATTTAGGCTACTGTGATATAAATCTCTTTTCCAAGTAACAAAATATTTTATAATAAATAACAGCCCATCATTCAAACCCTAGCATTTGTGATATTTTCTTCTTAAAAATAAGAAGATTCTCCTGATTAGGAACTTATGAATCTTGTTCACAAACAGAACTCTTCAGTCAGCAAATTCTCACACTAGCAGCTTTTATCTGCATGTTCAGCGATTTTGTTCTTTAATGGCTGACATAGAACAGAGGCTGTTATGACTTGGGAATCAAACCACTTTCTGATCAAGAAGCAGACAATCAAATGTATTTTTATTTTGATAAAGAAAATTCTAGATTTGATTCGATGCTGGCAAACTGTCATAGCATGTTGATTATTTTGATCTGCACAATGCTCACAGAAGAGGAATAATAACCTTCTGTTGAAAGACAAAATAGGTTTTTTTTTTTCAATTTACTCACATTTTTCTGATTACATTAAAGTTAGATTTAGATTATTCACCATTGTGTCCCATGCTCACATCTCTGTTTAGTCAGTATGGGGCCATGATGGAGTATTTGGTTTTGTCATTTGACCATTCAAACGTTGCTTGGGTTGACAATAACTAAGATAAATGAATGAGCTTTCAAAAACATGAACATGTCCAAACAAGCTGCCAAACCAAAAACATCATACACCCTATGACACATGAGTTTAAACTGTCAGGACATCATGTTTGGATGCAAACTCAAGTTTGTAGAGTGATACACAGAAAGACTAGATAGTCAGTAAAATAAGAACATTGACAAAACAAAGCAAACATAAGGCACATTCATTCAAGTATTCATGTTCTAATAACATACTGCTTCCCGTGCTGTTGATTCTTTTAGTGGTTAAGAGTGGAAAAGAGACAATTTTTATAAAATACAGCGGGTCATACCAAATGTTTGGAAAGCACAACTCACATGCCCATAGCTCTGAGGCATCTATTTTTATTACCTAAGGGAATACGGGTGCTTTAGAATGTGTGCTGTAGGAAAGGCCTTTCAGAAAAGTGGCTTCATGTGCTGAATAACATCCAGATTGGAAATTTGTTTCCAACAGTTACTTTATATATTTACAGAAATAAATAAAACAATTTTTTTTTTCTAGAAACACCAGCATGCATATAGAATATAAGGTGTATATATATAGAACTTTAAATTAATTTGTTTACAACATATCAATAATAAAGCAAATAAAGAAGTCAATAAAGTCAATAATAAAAAAAAAAGTCAATGAAAGTTCTTTTTTATTATTATTAGTTATATCCTTATTATCTTAGGATGGTGCAAAAATTCAGAAGTGTCCATACTGCAGCCAAAAAACAAAAACAATCAAGGAAAAAAAAGATTCAGTTTTCCCAGAGATTTCCCAGACTCAGTAATCCATCCAGATCACTCTGACAGTAGAGAGATGTTGTAGAGTCTAATAGCAACTGTGAGGAATAACTTCCTGTAGTGTTCTGTGGAGCACCTCGGTGGTCTCAGCCTCCCACTGATGGTGCGTCTGTACTGTTCCATTGTGCTGTGTAATTGGTGAGAGTTATTGTCTATGATGTCTAGTAATTTCTTCCCCGTTCCTCTCTCTAACACCTTTTCCAAGTAGGCGAGATCCAACTCAATAAATCCTCTAAGGCAGGGTTCTTAATCATATGCAGCCTTAAAATAAAACCCCTCAGGATTGATTTATTTTACAAACAGAATCTAACATTTCAAATACACAACAAATAAGTACATTGTTTAAATGTGTAGAGTAATATTTTGTCTAATAATTTAAGATATAGAGTTAAATGTCTTTTAGTGGGAAACATTTTTATTCAATTTTATTTTTAATTAAAGTTTATTAAATAATGTTAATGTGTCATTAGTTTCAAGTTAAAATTATTCATGGGGTACAGAGTTCTTAAGGTTAAACAGGCTAAAAGTAATGATGCACTTAACGTTTGGTAAATGTGGTTTGTTAAAAATTCAAATAAAAGCTTATTCATATGAGAAGCTACATAGCTTGAGGAGTAGAGATGGTCATCTTGGATACTCAAGCTGGAGTTGTTTTTTTCCTAATGAAATCATGAAAAAGAGCCTGGAGGATTACCTGATATAGAGCCTGACACCAGAACTTCAGTTTGTGGCTTTACTTTCTAGACCTTACACTTCATTTTGTCCATTTTTTTTTGGAGTTTTTCCCCATTGAGGTGTACTGTAGTTGGCCAGTGTTTGGGTTATGATTGGACTGCAAAAAACTGATTTCTGTTTGCCTTTTTTGTGACAGACTGAACTTTCATAATACCACAATTGCTCTTGATGAATTTATTTCTTGCTTTATTTGAAATGATTTGCTATGATTTGGATTCTGGGGTTTGAGGGATCCGTTGACATGTTCTCATATTTTTGCTTTGTATTACATACCATCAAAACAGGAAAACCTTGCTTTGTGTTATATACATAATCAATGTTATATTAGCACTGTATAAATTCACATAGAACCCTTGTGGTAACAATTGCCCACCTGATGCAGATTTGTTACGTAGTTTCAAGGTCATAGAGTTTGGATTATCGTCTAAACTTTAAGGTCACAGGTTATACAAATTTTATGGGAAGAAAAGACTATAGCATATTAGTGGTTTAACACTGTCACACTGATCAGTGTAAAAGCATAGCTCCATCTCCCAGTGTTTTGCCATTTTTACATCGTCAGTCTGCCTACAGTAAATTGTGCTCAATCATATGCTTGACTATCCTTCTTACTTGAATTGAACTGAGTGAGAGAAGGTTGTGAGCTCCCCAATAGAGGTAAAGAAATGAGGGATTGGCTGTCATGGCCATCAACATTCTAACTCTATGAGTTTTGCCTTTTTCGAGTAGGCACTTATCCGTTTCTTTGTATTCAGAAGGGTGATTGAATACACTGTGGAAAAACTTTTATAAACCTTTACAAGCGTGTATAACATCACCTCCATAGGAGCATATTGCGCTGGACCAGGCTAAAGCCTTCCATGTGAGCAGTAAAATCAACTAGGCAGGGTATTGTCCTATGTCAGATTGCATTGCAATAGAAAAACTTGGTACCTGGCTTGGTCTCATTCATACTTATCAGGCTAAGCAGTGACAGGATAGTTTTTTGGCAACTGATGTGGGTAAAGATGTTAGAGGTGGACTGAGCAGAAATTCACCTCTTCATTCTAGCTTATATAGATGCTTCAATTAACCTTGTTCGACGACATTGTGAATGAACGATGCAGAAAAGGATAAAAATTGAGTTAATCACTAAAAACATTACAATGGTATGGCCACCTTACACATAGGGAAAACCAAATGGTAGTGATAATGCCAATGTGGCTTGAAACATAAGGGTTTTCAGCAGGTAGCAGACCCAAAAAGAGGTGGTATCAAATCAAAGGTACTGTAGGGAAAGCATGCATGACAGTGGAACCTGCACCTTCTTTGGAAAACTGCTTCACTTGCCTTAAATAAAATCTGAATCACGGAATCTTTATATCGAGCTGTAAATACATTTTAATGGGCACCAACCAATTGTTCTAAAAAAAAAAAAAGAGACATTTGCTTCAAATAAACGGATAAATGCATACCAAACACACACACGCACACAGGCTATTAGGCTTTTTCTTGTCTGAGTGTACCATTTGACATTGAAGTGCACCTCATTACTGGGCATCTGGAAAGTAGAAAGATTGCATTATTGGGTTCAAGAGGAGCACTCTGCACCCTGAATTTTAGGACATGCCCTACTCTCTTTAGGAACATAGAATTTTAGATGGAATCAGTTTTATTGCCGAGTATGCCTGTGCACACACGATATTTGACTCTAGCTTCCAGTGCTTCATTTACAAACACACACAAACACATGCAGTATTCAAAAACAGAATTGTCACAGCAAGTAATTGAATGCTAGTATGTAACAATAATAAACTGCAAGCTTTTTGGCCTGTTATAAGCTGTTTGGCGCTTTCATAAGTATTAGATTTATACAATATAAAAATAGCATCCTAAGACCCGTTGTGATATGCACCATGGCATTAGCATTTCGCTGCTCCCATTAGTCATTACATAATTTTCCACTTCTACAGTGTCACTTTTGCCTCCTTCCTAAGCAAACATGCAATAATATTAAGAAAAAAACAATTACAACTGCATTTAGCATACATATCCATCAAGCTGTAACCTCTAAACTGAGTCTATGGCTAATAAAATTACACAAACAAGCCTTTGGCCATACAGGGAGATTCATTTTTTAAGAGGTAGGTAGCCTGCCTACACAGTGTATACAAAACGAAAATGGAAAATCATTTAGCTTAACACTAAATACTCAAGTTGAAATGATCCATTAATGAATTGATTTGCAAATTGTGGATCAATAGATACACACTACATTTATTAGATTAACAGCTGAAATAATGAATTTGTGTACATTTTAATGAGCAAGGGCAATGTGAATCAATTAAGTTACAAAGGAAGTCATAACAAAAAAATCAAACGTCAAAGCTTCAATCATGTGAATTTGATTGAAGACTTTTTAATAGATTTTAGATTTTTTTTTTAGAAGATCAGGTTTGCTTATTATAAAGAAACACTAAAGAAAAGCCTAAATATTGAACATCACATGGAGCTGCATTAAAACCATTATTAAAAATGAAAAGATTATGGCACAACTGTGACTCTGCCTAAAGGAAGCTGCCCCTGTCACTGAGCAGGTAATGAGAGCATTATTCAGAGAAGCAATCAATGGTAATTTTGAAAGGGCTGGAGAAATCTTCAGCTCATTAGGGGACAATGTACACAGCACAAGCATATTACTCAACAAAGCTGAACATAGTGAGAAGAACAGCAAAAAGTCATATTGGTTGTGGAGCAAATGTGGAAAAAGGTTGTCTTATCTGATGAGGCTAAAATTGGATTTGGCACAAATTGCCCCTGGCACATAGGACAATGCTGCTCATCACCCTGAAAGCCATCCACAAGGTGAAGGACAATGGTGGTAGCAGCATCATTATGTGGTAAAGCCCACTTCTTAATCTGATTGAGAATCTGTGTTGCTGTTTACTCACTAACAGTTTCCATCCTATCTGATAGAGCTAAAGGAATTGGCCAAAAAGATTAGGATTATGATAGAGACTCTGAAAACTGATAGAGATACTTGCCAGAAGCCTTAAAGCTGTAATTGCAGCTAAAGGTGCTTCTACCAAGTATTGACCCAGGAGGGTGAATCTTTATGAAACCAACAAATGGCAACAATTCTTAAAAAAATGACAATTAAATCCATTTTAATTTTGTATCATTACAAAAAAGGTTTTAGGGGTGAATTTATCCAAGGCACTGTAAGATAAAGATGGATCTTGTAAAGAAAATTGTAAAATTTTATTCACAAAATGAAAGGAGGCTTAGGCCTATTGTGTTTCTATAAACTGGCCAGAACATGGCAGTAAATTATACACTCTGCTGTCCCAGAGGACAAAGAAAGTCGCTATCTTTGCCTGTTTGGATTTTCATAACATTTACATTTACATTTACATTTACAGCATTTGGCAGACGCCCTTGTCCAGAGTGATGTACATAAGTGCTTAAATCTCTAACATTGGATACATTAATGCTGGATCACTAGGTTACATACTCAAGATACCATGAGTTTAAAACATTTGTTCAAAGTTAGAATGAAAAGGTTTCAAAGTTTTTTTTTTGTTGTTTTTTTTTTAAATCAATGCAAAAGATAGGGAACAAAGTGCTAGTTGAAGTGTTTCCTGAATAAGCAGGTCTTCAACCGCCGTTTGAAAATATCCAGTGACTCAGCTGTCTGGACCTCTAGGGGAAGTTCATTCCACCACCTTGGTGCCAGTACAGAGAAGAGTCTTGTAGTATATTTACCTCTTACCCTGAGAGATGGTGGAACCAGTCGAGCAGTGCTGGTAGATTGAAGGGTGCGGGGTGTAGTGCGAGGAGTGATGAGGGCTTTGAGGTAAGAGGGAGCTGGTCCATTTTTGGCTTTGTAACAAAATAACCTAATTGACTTTATGTGTTCTGACCATGTAACATTTATAGGTTTCAAGGCGGTGCTCAGGTGATTATGGCAAGAGGGAATGGCACATAAATAAAAGCTAATCTGTTCCTAAATACCATTACAGGAACACTGCAATGTTTGCAATGCTGACAATACAAAAGCAGTCAAATCTGCATACAGGGGAAAAAAGGATTTTTTGTATCAATCATTCCAAACTAATTAAATGTGCTTGAAACAAACTGGAAAATTGTGGATTCACTTTGCATTCGTAATATTTTGTCTAATGTTATTCACTAGGGAATTTTCCCTCCATGCAGCTGTGCAGATACATTTGAACCTAGCTGACTGCTAGATTAACTTTTTGAATTTTATTATCTATGTAATCCAACATACACATAAAACACCTATGAAGACATCACCCAGAAAGATCACAGCTCAATCATGTGATGCAAAGCCTTTTCACATGCAGTAAATAGCAGTCTGGTTTGAGCTCACACTAATCCAAAGGCTTGCTTTGCCATGGCGATGCTGGGCGGCCGACAGCACTGATTATAAATGTACTCGTGTAATAGAGCTGCCAGTGCTGCTTCAGCACAACACACGCATCTCTATTGTTCTCACAGTCAGCCATGGGAGATTAATCGTTATATGGAATCATAGCAAATGCAGAGAGACATTAGCAAGTAACATTTAATCAACTCCAGTGACATCCTTCTCACCAGAATCAGATCTGTTTTGCTGTAGCTAACACATAACTAACCTTTTTTTTCTCTAGGAAGTGCACTTCAATGCAATTTTTAGAGGTGAAGTTCTAGGGATAAGGAAGGTAAGCAGTATTCTGGATGTAAATGGAAAAGCAGAGCAACCCACTGTACCTACACATTCTGTAAGCAATTCAGGAATTCACAACACTATCTGAACAATGGCCTTGGACTATGTAGGAGTATCATAAGTGTAAAGAGTCTCTTTGCATTTTGACGGCCAAGGCACTTGCTAGAGAGAGACTCTCTATGTAATCGCGTGATGACAAGAGAGAAAAGAGATGGGGAAAGAAGGATGAGAAAAAGATAGAGATGTGCTTCAAGACATGAGTGGGTGTTTTTTGATGAGGCAGTCAAAACACATTTTTGCCCTTAATTTCTCATCCTGAGGCTGCATATAAGGAATGCGCATGCACTTGCTAACAGTAATTCACATTCAGATTGCCAGAGAATGAACTGCTTTCTGAAGAAAATAGAGAATGTACATATGTACATAATTCCAAATGATAGTTAGTAAATTGTTTTTGATGTGTTCATTTAGAAAGGGACCCTTTTCACATTTACCATTCGATATCACAGCAATGCTACTAGAAACTCGATAAAATGTTAAACACTCTGCAGTTAATCAGTGATTAAACATTCAGTCTCTCGCTCCACAGTGCCCTCATACAGGTGCCATTAAGTGATATGCACAGGTGCTGCTGTCATTAATTGTCTTTAGTTGGTCACAGTGAGGGCCAAAGAAACAGCTGCACCTCTTTCTGATCCTTGACTCACAATGTCTTTGCTTCCCTCTGAAATCTCCAGCACTCTCATCATAAATATGCATGATTTCTGTCTGAATTCCTTTCAGGTGAAACGCCAGCTGGCCGAGAATTTACAAACAGAGCTTGAAGCTTACACAGTCACTAATTCATAAGTTAATTAGTTGGCATGTAAACTGATAACCCAACTACCATAATGTCAGGGAATGGGGACAATTAGCTACTGGAATATAAGAGCAACAACACAACAGTAACTTTATAACATTTCAAACTGCTTCGGTCTTAATATTGTATTGTGCCAAACAAATGTGCCAAATTTCTTTATTCCAATTAAGCAGGACCCACATCTGATTCCACCTGTTTAATCACTTTGTCTTCTCAGGTGTGGGAAGATTCTCAGAGACTCAGTTATGGCTTCTGCTTAGTTGCAATGAAGACATTCACTAAATTCCAGGGGTTTCGTTACCAAGACAGAAAGTGGGTGTGTTTCTGGAGGTCTTGGAAAAACGCCCTGTTTCAAAAAATAGAGCATACCTATGAAGGACAAAACAGTCATACAGGTAGATTTAATATTTTATATCTGTTATGCTTTATTATCTTACAGTTAAGCTATTTTTGAAAACAAATAAACAACCAAAAACTAGGGTTAGATTATCAAATAGGCCACGCCTGCCCGATGACGCAATATCTGTTATGCTGTTCTGAAATCCCTGGTAATAAGTGCATCCCCTGCAATGAAAACCTGCACCTATACCAACCTATATACACATATAGGATAAGATTAAACATTCTTGATTTATAAGATTAGGATCCAGTGCTACTCTTGAAGCCAAGACTACTCTCTAATATATTCCAGCATGAACTTTACCTCTGTCTCAGCTACCACCAGACTGATTCACTCAGACTGATTCACATATTCATTCATTGAAAACAAGTTAAACATATGCCATTCAATGCTCACTGTAATATTCTTCCACCATTATATCAATCCGTTCTCTGTGACTTTTTTCCCCCCTGATATATTATGTGTTTGAACTGATTTTGTCTGCTATTTTGGCTTTCTATAGAAAAATTGCTTGTACTTGTACTGTATACACCAGCATCAGAGAAGCTGACTGGCAATTAACCAGAATTAAACCAGACACCCATCATCACCAAAAGTCACTTCTTCCATGGATGATACATGCTACAAATTCCATGGAAGAGTATATTTAGGAGGCACGTCAACAAGGATTCATCCATCTACGTCCACAAACATCATCATATGGATTCTTCTGCAGTATTTTATTTTGCATGACATCTATGTTGTGCTAAAACTCTTACTGCATCTCCAATTGAATGTGTGTTGCCACTGTTCTCTTAAGAGCTGTTAATATTTGCTAATATTTATTTTATTTTATTTGAAATCTTGTTTTTTTTAAATATAACGCCTAAAAGTTCATTATGCATATAGTATAAAATATCTACTGCAGAGAGAAACTATGATATAAGTTGTTGAGAACTTCTCGCAATTAAATTGGGATTAGAGGAGTGGAGGCACTGGAACCTTGATTGATGCCAAGAGTTTGAACTTCTTACAAGGCAGGTGGTTACTCTTCTTTTAAAGATTGCCAAAGCAGATGCTTTGTTTTAAATCCACAAAAGAGGAGCCATCCTACCAGAATCCTGTATTCTAGCTAACATCATCTGTGAGCATGAAGAGGAGATCTCCTAGCTGCCAGCATGGACACAACCTATATCAACGGGATACCCAGGTATCATAGACCATCATATTCCATACAAAAACTTGAGGAACACTACAAGGGCTCATAATCATACAAGACAGACGCTGAAGTTACATTTCAACTCATCAATTCATTAAAAACTGTTAACATTAAATTAGTTTGAGTCAATAAAATATTTTTAGTGCAGCGCCTTTAACAATAGACTTTATCACGAAGAAAGTTTTTAGTTCTCTGCATGTAGGTGTTCATTTAGATCCCAAATGTCCAAGCCAGAGCTGACAATAGAATCAAGATGTGGTAAAGAAAAATAATAACTACATCTTGATTCACTGAGAAGTAAACCGAATCTTTCAACACATTTTGAATATGATTTTGTACAATGTTCAGAAAGACATCTGCTTTACAGAACCTCAAACCTTAAATGAAATAATTTATTGAATCAGTTGCTGGGGTTATTATGCATTTCAGAGCCATAATTTATTGGAGATGATATTCAACAAACCTAATGAACAACTAAGCTAGAATGTGTGCCTGATGCAGCGCTTGACTTCTGACAGAAACATTAATAAGCTCTATGGACTAGAGAGGGAATAAAGTCTTTTTCTTTTTAGGAAAACACCAAGTGGGGACATAATCCTTAATAGCTGGACTTTTCCTTGAACCTGGTTTCATTGAATTGGTTGTTTATCATATGGAGAGAAATAAATTGTAAATGGTATTATATTGACTTGGTTTTTGGTTTTCCTGCAACATATAAAAAGGAGCGAGAGCTAAAAATTGCAAACTTGCTTTCACATTTTGAGTTGTGAACATAATAAAAGCATTGTAATGCCCCTTAGACCACAGGCAAGTAATTCTAATCTTACACTAACTCAGCTAGGAAGGCTGTCTCATCTACTGTAAACCTGGTATATATATTGCCAGATAAGAATGTATGCCACATCAGACCCCATCAGGGATCATATGCATTCACCTGAATACAGTGATTTCAATTCAGCACAGACTGGTGCGCTTCCAGTGCCAATATTGCTTCTACACATAGACTAACACATGGACACAGTTACATGGATATAGTTAAGAATCTTTATTAGTTAAAATCAGCTTCAATCCATTTTCCCTTTGCACACCATGTTTAGCAAAGATGGAGTAACGATGGCTGTTTTCTTCTTTTTTATGCTCAGTAATGAGCTCCATTTTGCGCACTGGTCCATGTGAAAATTCAGTTTTTATATTTAGCAGCCACAGCACCCTCCTCACTCCAGCACAGCAGGCGTGCAATGATGAATACAACGCTCAGGCTCTCCCTGCATTCTCCATTTAGCCTTAAAGTAACAAATAGAGGGATGTGATGCTGGAAAAAGAAAGGTTACCATTCCTTTTTTCTAAATTATTCATATGCCAGAAGGTGCGGCAAGCACACACACACACACACACACACACACACACACACACACACACACACACACACACTTACACTTTGAGGCATGCCTAGAATGTGGACTAATCTTGCCTATGGGAGCTTCTTCTGATTTTTTTTTTGAAATCTTCAGTTTTTTTTTCTTCTTTTTATTAATACTATTTTAAATAATTTTAGGGAAAGAACATTTTGTTTTCACTACAACATTCTGCCCCAGGCACCTCAGATCTATGAACCCAACACACAACTCTAGATCCCACATCCACAGGTCCTTCAACTCCCCCCTCCCACTAACATACGACATCATGCACCAGTCACTTTGTGCAGCATTGGTCTGCTCATTTTTCACTTTATCTGCATATGCCTTGCACTGCTTTATTTAAATTCCATTGTTAATATTATGCACCTTGGGACTGAGAGAAATACAATTTCAATTCTCTATGTATGTACTGTACATGTGGAAGAGTTGACCATAAAAGGAAACTTGAACTTGAACTTGAACTAAGCTGGTGTGTGCATAGAAAGTTTGAGAAAAGTTTGTTTGGTCTTAAAAGCAGTTTGACAGTACCCTGTCTGTATGGTTGGATAACTTGCATAATTATATAGCTTTTGTAAAACATTAGAAGGTTTAAATATGATATATTCTGCACTTTAAAGCTGCATATTTTTTTAAAGTGGTATTTAGCAAAAAGTGGCAAAAAATAAATATTGAAAAGGAAAGGAAAAAATACAGAATTAAAAACCAATGAAAAGTTAGGGTTAGTTTATTGAGTAAATTACAAAACAGGGCAAAATAAATACATTATTATAATCGTAGGCAAAAAGCAAGAGCAAGATTATGTTATTGGCGTTGTTGTTAAGCAGTAAGCAAACACATGAAACAAAATCTCTCCTGTTGCTATTCTAAAAGAGTTTGTTTTGTTTCCTTGTGCTTGGTTCTTTACTACTGTATGTGCTCTCCTTCACCTGCGCACTAGAGGTCAGAGTCTCCTGAGTACTCTGTTAGTTTGTTTTTCTGCTTCTTGCTTCATTCAAAGACTTCTCATCACAGTGTAGACCTAGCGATGGTGGATGAGTTGTAGTTTAACATACACTGGGAATTACTGGAACAATATAGACAATAACTTCAAAGGATGTTTACTGCCATTTATAAGCTAGAGCCTTTCATCCAGATTACTATTACAACATCTCATTTTTTATCAAAGCTACTGTTGCAGAACCCATACAGTATCTATGACTTTGAACAAAACTAAAAAAGAAATATGACAGCTCCACCGGTAAATAAAAAAAAGTCTCTCTTAGTATTCAAAACATATAGAAAAAGATATAGCTCACTGCTAGCCAGAAGAGCTCCCAAATGAGCCACAGAAACAGTTCATTCATTCATTTTCTACCGCTTATCCGAACTACCTCGGGTCACGGGGAGCCTGTGCCTATCTCAGGCGTCATTGGGCATCAAGGCAGGATACACCCTGGACGGAGTGCCAACCCATCGCAGGGCACACACACACACTCTCATTCACTCACGCACTACGGACAATTTTCCAGAGATGCGAATCAACCTACCATGCATGTCTTTGGACCGGGGGAGGAAACCGGAGTACCTGGAGGAAACCCCCGAGGCACGGGGAGAACATGCAAACTCCACACACACAAGGCGGAGGCGGGAATTGAACCCCAACCCTGGAGGTGTGAGGCAAACTTGCTAACCACTAGCCACCGTGCCCCCCCCCAGCCACAGAAACAGTTCATTTTAAAGCAAGTGCTCTTTGCAGTGCTTCAAGCAAATGCTTCATGAAATTTTTAACCAGACTTCCTCAGGAACGGACACAGGTCAGTAGCTGCTGAATTAGGATGGAACAAACCAGAGGTAAAGATGGTGTACTACTAAAATCTCACAACAGTGTTGCATGCTTAACTAGCCCAAACACATTTCCATCTCACACTATTCAGCCGTCCATCCATCTTGATAACCTTGTAGGAGCCAGGTCATTAACATCCAAGCTCACTGCTCTGTCACCATAAAATGGAGGGGGCAGCAGTGTGGCTGTTGTCAGGGGAAGACATTACTGGTTAAAGGGCGGGTATTGCCTCGGCTGCAGATAAAGTGGTCATCTCAGCTGTTTTAAGATATGAGACATAAAATTGTGATATTCCAGCTTAAGGTCTAAAGTGGAAAAATGCACATATACAGTGCACCAAAGTCTACATGTCTTGGACTCTACAAAAATTATCAAACTTTTGAGACAACTGGGTAGCTTTTTTTTATCCCTACCACAAAAACCTGGAACCTCATTTTTTATAAAAAATCAAATAACGTTTTAGTTTTATAAGATACTGTCTGTCTGTTTCTGTTAAAAATAATGAATGGTGATAAATATATTTGCGACTTGTTAAGACCTTACAAGTTTTTATTTACTCTAATAGCTAAAATACAAATTGATATGTTATTTATATATGAAGTCTAAACAATTTTACCTTGTAATTCCATCGTAAAATATGATTAATAACATAAATAAAATACAATATAATGTGTTTTTTAACCACACATTGCATGTTTCTAACGATTGCTAATAATATTTAAATAAACATTTTCTTATATTAGCCAAAATATTTTAGTGTAAATCTGCCAGAAAGTTTATTTATTGACTTACTTATTTAGTTTATTGCTTACTGGTTTATTTATTGATATTTATTTAATGTTGATATTCAACATTCTTCTCTGAAGAATTAAAATTTTAATGCTTCAGAGAAGAATGTTGAATATCTACAGCTAGCAGAACATCTACTTATTTTCTACTCCGGCTTGCCATACTGAGGTTATCAATCAGTACTAAAAATAAAAACCCTTCAACTGAGAAATAAGCAGAATACACACATTCCCTTAGGTTGAGTATGGTTATTATTCCAGCAGGGAGGAAACTCTGACACCATAGCCTGAAAATCTTACTGGAGTATGGAACAACCTGTAATCTTAAGACTTCAGCACTTCATCTACCTGGTAGTATTTTTATCATGAGCTGTCTAGTCCATCTTTGTCCTAGAAATGCATACTTTTACAAATAGTCTTAGATAACAACACTCAGTACAATGATAAATCTAGGATGTAGTTCAGAAATCCCGGAGCCTTAATTAAGAGAATAACTACTGCAAAACCAGAGGGACAGAGAGTTGATATATATTATTATTATTATTTTATCAGTGGACAGTACAGTTTCTTACCAATGCACTATTCTAAGTAACTTTAACCAATTAGGAGAACAAGGGGAGAACATGAGAAACTCCACACAGTCAGTAACCTGAACTCAGGCTCAGACCCTGGAGCAATGTTAGCTATCGCTGCATCACTTGCTGTCATTAACTTTCTTTGCAGTAACCTGAGCTAGATATATGAAGTTTGGTCTGCTGCTGAGTCACTGTGTTGTTTTCAAATTAGAGAACAAATTCATTTCATGTGTTCATTTTCCTTTTTTCTTATATGCCGAACTAATTTGAAATTGCTGTATGTTCATCACTACATCATGGCCTGTGCTGAAAATGAGTTGAGACTGTTTTTGCTGATGATCTTTCTGAATGTGTCTTTAGTTCTCACATCTAAATGATCTGAAACTTATTCACAATTTGTATAGTTTGTGAGGAAAAGGAGCTCATGCAGTGAGGCATCATGCCTCTTAATGTCTTCCTTAAAATGACCTTCACACAGACTATTGATTTGGTTTGCTTTTTAGCAGATCTAAGAATTGCTAGACTGGCTGTTATTGCAGCCATATGAGTTTGCAAACTGAAATGTTTTACATTTTTATTTCCTTCCCTTTGTGTTTCTTGTGTTGTTTGTTTTAGTTTATCTTTGGGCAGCATTGTATGATTACATATACTAAACTAGATTTGTAAAGTTCGTCGCAACGAACTTTGATGTTGGCTTTGCTCGAGGCAAGTATTCTCAAAGGCCGGTGCTTTTTAGAGGCAAGTGGACATAAAACTTGTGAAATCTAATGGAGCGCTAGGGTGCCAAAACATTTGGAGGCAAGTGGAGACATGTGATATCATCCGAAATCCTGTGACGCAATTCCCCTCCTTGGGCTGAGTGTTTTGATATGCCACATGTCCATGTTAGGCTAATGTTTTTTGTTTTCACGTGACGTCACTAGATCATCTAACATCACTAGAATACCCGCGAGGCAGTTCCCCTTATTGTGCTGAGTGTTTTGATATGTCATATGCCCATGTTGTGCAAATGTTTTATTTTCACGTGACATCATGTGACATCATGTGACATCACATGACGTCAGCAGAATACACGTGAGGAACTTCCCCTCATTGTTCTGAGTGTTTTGATATCTCACATGTCCATGTTGTAAAAAGTTTTTTGATTTTGCATATTTTGGGGGCGGGGCTGCAGGACAACCAAAAGGCTAGTCGGTACACCAATTTAAAACCCCTAATTTTATCTCCCTAAAGGAGCTGGCTGAGTTTGGTGTAGATAGTTCAAAAGCTTGCCGAGTTATAAACCTTATAAAAGTTTATAATGAGAGTCTATGGGAAAAAAGGCCATTTTGAGACCCGGTACCAGAAGTACAGGTACTCGGATCACTTAGAAAAGTAATAGCAACAAACTTCAGACCATATCCAATTCAGACATATCCGAATTTGGTTCATGTGGCTCGAAAGCCCTAGGAGGAGTTACTATTTATAAATTTTTGTCTAAGCTTAAATAGGAAAACAGAATGTTGGCTTCTACAAAGCCAACATAATAACTACTACTGGACATTTGGCAACTTCGATGTAATGCAACCATCTGACTTACATTTGGATTTCTTTTCATTTGTGCACTTTTTTGAAATTCTGATTGGTGAAACTTTGTGAAATTCAATACTGAAGGAAATGGCCTTTAGCTGTTGTCTTACAGCTAGACCCATAAGATCGCTCCACTTATTCTGAGGAGCTGATATTGAGAGGCCACAGGGTTGGGACTGAAAATGCCAGTCTCTAGGTGTCTAGGTAGGTAAAAAATGACAGTTGTGTTGATTATCATAAATTCAATACTGCCGCCCTTAAAGGTGCCTTCCAAGTACTGTACATTATTTATGGTTCCTCAATTTACAGAAACAGCCCTGATTAGGACTCTACAGCTGAGGATGGGATGCTGGAACATTTCATTAATAATAAAATAAAATTGAGAGAGATTTTTAAGGAAATTAATCCAATGAAGTATCATAGAACCTTATGGGAGACCAATGATACATCTCTAGTTCATTCTTCCTGTGAGGAACTGGAGCTCTTTGTGAGCAAATGACAAGATAGACAAGGACTTATAAAGACATTTCTTTCTCTGCTGCTATGTGTTTCACTAAAATGTGCCTCCAGACAGTACTGTGTTTACTGGGATTTCACCTCCACAGTGCAGATCGTGACACAAAGCTGTCCAGGAAGATGCAAGGCTGTGAAATCTGTTTCCATATTAATGAAGGTTGGTGCATGTCAAAGTGAAGTATTGTTGCCAGTCCCTGGAATCTTTTTTATTAACTGCAAGTTGTTTTATTCATTGTGGGAGTTTGCCTCAATTATTTTAGTCGGAGTATATATTCCACCTCAGGCTTACCCACATGAGGCTCAACAACACACAGCTTTTCATGCAAGAAGTGTAGAGCAACACTCAGACTCCATTGTCATTGATATACTGTAGGGGATTTAAACAGAGCACATCTCAGTAACAAACTGATTAAATACAAATTACATTACTTTCTCCAGGACCTTTATTGTTCTAAGTTCCTTTGCCAAGGTTAGATTTGTAGACTTCAGCTTGGCATTAAATTAAATATTTTGGGATATACACATTACCAAACTCTCCCACTGGAAGAAGGTAACAGATGAAGCTGGAGAATCATCAGCATTGGTGTACCACAGGTATGCTTACTCTCCCTTCTGCTGTTCTCTCTCTATACAAATAAGTGCACATTCAAGGACCTATTAAATGCATGAAGTTTACAGATAACACAGCATCAATGGTCTCATATGAGTCTCCAATTAATGACTCCCATTAATGTGGGAAGCCAATATTGACTACCAAAACAGCCAAGCTTCCTGCATCAGCTAAGAAAGTACAACTTAGCACAGTAGCTGTTGGCTAGTTCTGACTAGTTCTACTGCCACCAATAATAGTTTGGCTCTGCAGCCTGTAATAATCTAAAAAGGCTTTAAAGCACACTCAGTTCAGCTAAAATAATCGCTATAAAAACATGCCCTCTGTCAAAGACCTGTTGCCCTGCAGAGCCAGGAACTGAGAAGAAAAAGCATTACCTACTCCCAGACCAGCACACATTTAAACTCCTTACCTCAAGCAGGTACTTGTGATCAAAGTGTATCAAAACCAGGAGACACCATTAACACTTCATTCTACATGCAGTCATATGTTAGCACTGACTTGCCTCGCAAATATGATGACTATTGCACCTACAGCAGTGTATTTTAAATTAATAATGTAATTAATGAATAATTGTTATACATTTACATTAGTCGACTTCTCCACCTCAAATGGCTCCTGTCACTTTACGAGTCATGCGAAGCTCAAAATGGGCAGTTAAATTGAGTACCTTACTTCCTGGTGTAACACCACCAGATTTACTTAATTCTTTTAGCGCCCTGTTCCTCAGGATTCGACCATGACGACAGCCCTTGAGCTACTGTGTGAAGATGAACGTTGACCTCTGGAAATTTCAGGACCTGTAAGTTTCATTTGCACCCACAGTGAAAACTGGTTAACAGAAAAAGGTAAAAAAAAAAAACGACTTTCAACAGTGGGGCTAGAAAATTAAAAACAGCTGGATTCTGCATAAAAACTACACAGGTGGCAACTGTCTGAGCCACGTTGCACCTCAGTGAAAGTTTGTTCACTTTTAGAGATTTTTCTATTATTATATATAGCTGATAATATAATAGATCTTAACCTGTGGTCATGCATGAGAGTTGTAGGTGTAGATCTGCACAATTTATAATTATTTTGTAGATCAGTTTTATATTATTGGCAAGAGTATTTGTAGTTTCTTACAACTGATCATAATACAGACATCCAGATTTTTGACACATTAGAACTATTGTTTCGCCAGAATTATTCTAAAGTTATTTTAAAAAATCTGACAAAATATAAGTCAGGCACCAGGTTCCTAAGCAGTACCGAGACCTAGCACACAATTGGCCCAATGTCAGAGGATGGAGATGAAGCACTAAAAACCTAGATAATAACAGAACTGCTTCGTGGTTAAACAGAACCTACAAGAACTACTACATTGATTTCCAACTATGACGTTTATAGATGCTAAAATTGCTGAGGAGAGTGGAGGTGAAGCCAGAGCGAGTATGGCTGTGGTAAGGAAGATGTGGAATGAATGTAATACAATATTGCTGTGAAGGGTCATCCTGACTAGATTTGACTATGTTTGAATTGAATATTCAAGTGTAGGGGAGATTTGACAGAATACAATTGCTGTCTGCCAGAGAAGTCATGCTGAAGCCTTATCCAACGAAGGAAATGGCCTTTAGCTGTTGTCTTAAAGCTAGACTCATAAGATCGCTCCACTTATACTGAGAAGCTGATATTGAGAAGCCAAAATGTTGTGACTGGAAATGCCAGTCTCTGGGTGTGTGCCCTGCGATGGGTTGGCACTCTGTCCAGGGTGTATCCTGCCTTGATGCCCAATGATGCCTGAGATAGGCACAGGCTCCCCATGACCCAAGGTACTTTGGATAAGCGGTAGATATATTTATATATATATTTATGGCATTTAGCAGACACCCTTATCCAGAGTGACTTACAACTGAGCAACTGAGGGTTAAGGGCCTTGCTCAGGGGCCCAGCAGTGGCAGCTTGGTGGACCTGGGGTTTGAACCCATGACCTTCTGATCAGTAGCCCAACACCTTAACCACTGAGCTACCACATCAACATAACATAATGAATGAATGTTTAAAGAAATTATTCCAATGAATATTATAAAACCTAACGGGAGACCAATGATATCTAGTTCATCCTTGCTTAAAATCACCTGTACAACTTTCCAATAGCCTCATAGAACCACTGCATGTTCCTGGTTGCAGCTGCATTCAGTTACAGATATACAGTAGTTAAAAAAAAAATCTATTCTGTTTCTAACATTTCTATTCTTTTATTTATCAGGGCTTACATAACAATTGTGTGGTCCGCAACAACATCTATAAATAAACAAAAAACATATAAAAGTATAACAGATTAGATTTTTTTTCCATAAAAAAAGTAAAAAAAAAACTCAACATTTAGAAAACATGTAGGAAATAATAAGTACAGCCAATAAAACAGTGCCATGTAGAACCAAGTTTAGCAACAATAACTTGAAGTAATCTTTTTCCTACAGTCTCACATGATTTCGGAGAAAGTTTGGCCCACTCTTTTTTACAACACTGCATTGGTTCATTGATGTTTGAGGGCATTCATTTATGCACAGCTTTCTTTGTATCCTGCTACAGCATGGTCTGAACTTTAACTTAGCCATTCTAACACAATGATTGTTTCCTTCTTTAGCCATTCATATGCTGATTTGCTGGTGTGCTTAGGCTCATTATCCTGTTCCATGATACAATTTCAGCCCAGCTTAAGCTGCTGAACAGATGGCTTCACATTTGTATTTTGCTGGGACACTCACTCCTGATATGATTGTCAACTGCTGTGAATGTGAAATTATTTGGAGATGGCCTTATAACCCTTCTCAGATTGATGAGCAACAACAATTGCTTCTCTAAGGTCATGGTTGATGTAAACACAAATCTGATTGCTGAACACTCACTCACTCTCACTCATTTTCTACCGCTTATCCGAACTACCTCGGGTCACGGGGAGCCTGTGCCTACCTCAGGCGTCATCGGGCATCAAGGCAGGATACACCCTGGACGGAGTGCTAATGGTTCAGCAATGGGGCACAGTGGCTTAGTGGTTAGCACGTTTGCCTCACACCTCCAGGGTTGGGGGTTCGATTCCTGCCTCCGCCTTGTGTGTGCGAAGTTTGCATGTTCTCCCCGTGCCTCGGGGGTTTCCTCCGGGTACTCCGGTTTCCTCCCCCGGTCCAAAGACATGCATGGTAGGTTGATTGGCATCTCTGGAAAATTGTCCGTAGTGTGTGATTGCGTGAGTGAATGAGAGTGTGTGTGTGTGCCCTGCGATGGGTTGGCACTCCGTCCAGGGTGTATCCTGCCTTGATGCCCGATGCCGCCTGAGATAGGCACAGGCTCCCCGTGACCCGAGGTAGTTCGGATAAGCGGTAGAAAATGAATGGATGAATGAAGTATTTGAAGTAAAAGTAAAAAGTAAAATTTCAGTGATTTTCGGTAGGCATAAGAGCAGGGGCGGTTCTAGGATTTCATCTTTAGGCGGTTTTAGCCCTCGGTGAGAATTTAAAACAAGAAGCGTTTTATATTATATATTATATGACTACGCAGTACGCCAAAAGTTATGGTATTATTAAATGGCAAAAGTGGACAACAAAATGATGCATGATGTAATGATGCCAGTCTTGAATCAAATCAGTTCATGTACGTGTGCATTCTCTACAAACAGTGTGTCCAATGAATGCAATCATTAATAAAAAAATATTCACAAGACAAAGACCAAATAAATAAATGTTATTTTTATTTAGTATTGAATGGATTGTTTGCATTAATATTTTGTTTGTGCTACAACTCTGGTAATAAGAATAGTGAAATTTCACTGCTTTTGGTTGCCGTCTTTTAACGTTATAGATAAACGCCTCCAGCTCTGACTGCACGTGCACGCTGCGCGTCCCTGTGCTTCTCCGTAGAGCGTGCGGAGCGTAATGCAATCTAGGAGCAGTGATTCGCCAAACCTCCCTTATTGCAGTCACACACATTTCTTCTGATTTTATTTTGTAGAAAGGAGTAACGAAGATGCTTAGTGGAAATATAGCGGAGTAAAAGTATACATTTTATCTAGGAAATGTAGTGGAGTAAAAGTGAAAGTTGACATAAATTTACAGTAAATAGCGAAGTAAAGTACAGATACGTGAAATTTCTACTTAATTACAGTAACGAAGTATTTGTACTCCGTTACATTACAACACTGATGATGACTTATCTAGATGGCATTATTCAATGACTTTAATTATACTGTAGCCACAAGCAATATGAATAGAGGTATTGCCTACCCTGAAATAAATATGCAGCAAAGTTGCTTAACTATTTTGGAAAGGACTGACACCGGCACTGTGTACTGCTTTAATTTTGATATTTGATGGGCCACTGCACTCTCTGAAGTAACCATAGTCAATGACAAAACATGCTTCGATAAGCAGACTAGCGAAGTGGTCTACGTGCTTGGTCCACAGATTCATTAATGCAGGCAGCAGACTCAGCTGTGTTTATAGAATGTGTGCAGGTTGCCAGTGAAATTGTAGACTGGACCTACCATCATTACAGTAAGTTATACACAGATTTATTTTTACATTTACCACCTTCCCATAAGATATCATTCATATCTTCTTTCACTGTTTAAACATCTGTCTGTATGATACACCTGGAGTTTACCCCAATGTTCATGGCTATTTTTCTCTACTGAGCCCATTCATGTGCTTTATCAGTCCCTTCTTATTTTGAAATTGGACAGCTGCAGCTTTCCCCTCTGGCAGTTCTTCCCCTGTGGGCCAGCACACCCTTGCAACTGATCCAGAATTTATCTTTTAGACGTGAATGCAATCTTTCCAAGCTATTCTGGATTACCACATTTCTATGATCTCTCCACTGGACTCCTGTAACTGCATGCATAGAATTAAAAATGCAGACCAGCCCTCACAAACCTGAGGGCAATTATCACACCTTACTCTGTGCCATGTACCATTCAAGACAGTTGCGCTGCGTGACTTGACCCGGCATGACCCATATTCATCTCCTCTCTGTACTGGCACCCAGGTTGAACAAACTCCACTTTCAGTCTTTATATGATGGCAGAACACCCTGAGCAAGATGGTATGGATTTGAGACTACAAAGAATTTTTAAGGGGTTAGCAAACCTGCCCAGTATAAAGTAGGTCTCTTGTGCAATTCATTAACCCTCTATCTCAATTGCAAAACCTTGCAAGTGGGTTTTGCAATCATCTTGCTTATGTTTCCCTCTTCGTCATTGAATGCATGGTTTCCTACTTTTGAATAGTGTTGAACTTTAATCTCTGGGTTGAGTAGCAGTCTATTTACTCTGGATTTTATTTTTCCATTTTAGTGATTAAATGAAACTCTACAAATGGAAGATATTTCCTGGAGAGTTACACATTGCGTCTAAAAATGGCCATGGAATACTTTTTACTGACTACATTTTTCTCATTAAAGCAGAATAAAAGCCATGTGCTCCTCATTAAGGTTCCATATTTCATTTCATAAACTCACTGCGTCTCTTCTCTTGGGACCTTCCGGAAGTGACCATTTCCTAGTGGAATATCAGTCTAGCCTGCTGTTCTCTCCAGGGAATATGTTCAGGAAAGCCTCCTCTGTGCATCTAATATTACTATTAATGCAGCACACCACCTGTACTTAATTTAACCACCTGCTAAATGCATTATATTATTGAAGAATTGAGGTGGATGTTAATTCAGTTGAATTCAATTTCTGCAGGTGGACCGAACATGATTGTCATTCTGTAGCTATAAAATAAATCCCTTGCTATGACCAAGCCTAATAGAACTCCACAAAATAATTGACAAGAATTAAATGACTGTTGTTTTCAAAGAAGACTTGGAATTGGAATTGACAGGAATGCATAATGACTCATTACTTTAGAAGAAAATCAAACAGTTATTGTGGTATTTTGAGCTTAGGTACAAAAAAAGGGATCCTACCTTAATTTTCTATTTGAAATGCAAAAAAGATAAACAAACAAATAAATAAATAAAGAAGGGCAGCTTCAATCCATTGCTAAGGTAATTCACAATTCCTCAGGTTACCACACAGCTATGTTCCCAAGGTGATCAGATTTATTCTCATCTGAGTGACAGTGCACTGTTGTGCCATAGGCTTGCCTGACAAGACTGCCAAATTTCCTGTCTTTGTAAATGAGATTTTAATCTGTGGACCCCTGGAGATGCACTACAGCATTTCCCTTCATGCTGAGACTCCTATCATGCTGAGATTCTCGTCTGTCATCGACAGATTGCCCTGCTTGAAACCATGATGTACCTAAAAAAAAGCTATAAAATAGTAACTATAACAATAATAACTCTGAATGCTTAAAAATATAAATAATCAGATTTTTTTCCAGCACTACCAGCCTTATTGGTAGGCATCATCATTTTTACAGTTTCAATATTTGAAGCTACAGTGCAGAGGATTTTTCAGGAGAGAACAAAAATATTTTACAATTTAATGTTTCATAGCTGCTGTGAATCATTCTGACAATTCAGTAGTAATAATCCATGACAAACACTCTCTCCTGTCAATCAGAGAGAAACTAGCAATGGTGGGTGTCTGTGAGCTCATGCATTCAGAATAGGGTGGATAGCACGTTACGCTGCTATGTGACTACTATAGAGAAAGCCTGTGTTTGTACACAGTACTATTATCAATGTAAATATTGATGGCAGAATGTAAAGGTTGACACTTTTACAGGCTTTTTTTAAACTAGTTCAATCAACAGATTTACTTGCATAAATAATATGACTAAACAAAAGAAACTAAACAAAGGATTCTAGCATTTAATCTCAAAACACTTCATTGAGAAGTAGGAAAATAAAAAAAACATAAAATAAAAAGTTCTCAAGTTTTTTTGCTTGCAAGTACTTTTGTCTATTTTATTGTGCTAAACATCTGCCCTTAATGTGTTTTCTAATATTTAAATAAACGAATAAAAAATCTGTAGCAATACAATGTTAATACAATGAGGGAAGAGAATACTGCACATTTGCCTCTAAAAGTGCCCCCATAAGGCTCTTCAAAAGCATATGAGCTCTGACAGTGCACCTCCTGTAACTGTGCACCATTCAGCAATGTTATGCCCACATGACCATGCTGATACCCTGTTGGCTGGTGCATCACTTAACAAAGTGCACTCAGATGAGTTCTCAAGGACCTCCGACCGCAGAAAGCAGCTGACTCCCAGCAGTTGGCATTACCTTGAAATTGCTTAGCGGTGCTTTTCAGGCTTAGCAGGTGCACCATACAGAAGGAAAACATTTATTCCCTACCATTCTGCACATTGATTCACTCACTTGCTTGGCTGTTTTACAAATAGCTTGCTAGATGATCTGCCTTGAAATATTTGTCCTAATGCATGCCAAAGCACTCGCATGTTTAGTGCATGAACAATAAATGGGATTATTTGCAAGCATCCAAATGTTGTGCAGTGTACAGAAAGCCGTCAGTCGATTCTTTATTCTTTTTTAGTCGGGACGTATGCTGGTTTCAAATTAACTGGAAGCTTTAAAAACAATAAGCAAGTGGTAAACAATAAAAATCATAAACAACATCCAGTCAAAATCACAAACCCAGCAAACAAACAAAGACTAGGAAAAGAAGAGAGCAGTGTGGGAGTTATACATGAAAGCAGTAGCACAAAGAAACTTAATAATGAGTGTTATAAATGAAGGAACATACAAACATTATAGCCAGTCTGCTTAAACAGGATGAATGGCAGATGTGTTAATGTATACAGATGTTAATATGTTTGTGATCTTTAGTGGTGAGTTGGTGTGACTAGCACTGTAGAGTGTGGTCTCGTTGAGTCTGCAATCAGACTGTAACTTCTCTCACCTAAGACCCTCTCCAGCCTCTGTTGAGTGTTCAGTCAGACTCCTTCACTGTGTTAAATCCAGGTGTCATCTGCTGAACATCCCTGGGAGCTGAATCTCAAGGAACAATGGGAGCTTGATAACCAACACTGAAATGGTTGGTGATTAGTTGAACCACAGCACATGATCAAGTATTTATAGTGTTCACAATTTCACAAAATCACGTTTCCTGTTCAGGTTGTAGGCATAGTGACAGCACACACTCATCGAGACACACTGTCCCTGTTCTATGTTTTATGGAACAATCATATGAACAAAGAGCAGGAAGAGCTGTGACGAATGTCTTAGTTAAGACTTCTGAAAAATAAAAAAATAGGGAGAAATTTCAATTGTATTTTTTTCATTGGGGCTTTTTACAGAAGTGAAGGCTTTTAGATTAATTGTTGTCTGATTAAAAAAATCAGGCCAGTCTTGATTCTTCCAGCAAATGCAGAGTTTATGTCTTAGATATTATAGTGTGACTAGAGTTTTGAATGATATAATACACATCTTCCTTAATCAAATGACAATGCCAACGTGCAGGTGAAGATTATGAGAGAGGTATCTCTTTACATCTTTAAATCTTACAGTTTTTCCATTGAGGGCTTGTACAGGAAGAGTGGAGGAGTCTGGAATGGTGGACATGTTTGGTTGTTACAAATCTTAAGAAATGAAGCCTGCTTTTTAAAAAAAAAAACAACACAAATGTAGCGTTTGATATAATAGATAGATAGATAGATAGATAGATAGATAGATAGATAGATAGATAGATAGATAGATAGATAGATACTTTATTGAAACTGAATGAAATTCAATTTAAGGCAACAAAACTAATCGAAAAAAAAATAAGCAAAGAAAAATTCACAATTCAAATAAAGTCAGAACGGATAAGTGAAAGTCCAAAACACAGCTATAAATCATCAAAATTGTATTTTAATTATTGTGATGGGTTAAAAGCCACCCAGATCATCGTCGACCTCTTCCCCTTAGTCTCTTGGTTTAGATTCTAGGCTCTCTGAGACCCTGTGTGGGTAAACAATGAATAGAATGAATAGATTTTAAAATGAGTGTTTTTTGTAACATATTTATTTCTTTGCCAAGTGCTAGATTTTTGTATGTTTAACCGCACTAAAATAGTTTCCCATAGTGTATATTTCAGCAGAGCATGCTTTGTTTTATGAAATACACACTTAAAAATGTTAGGTTGATGTTGCACTGTTGTTGATTATTTAACTAATTATTGTAGTCTAACTGGCCATCTATAGATCTTTTTTTTTTGCTTGTTTGCTTAATCATTAATACACTATTTCAAGGCCATGCTTGCTTACAGGAGCTTTTAATTGTGTTGATGTTCACTGGCCATTTTTGTGTCTAGAATGTTTTATGGATAGAATCGTCTCTTTTAGTGGTGCTTAATTTAAACCATAGCTTAAAAATGTATCTATAAAGATTACTGTTGTAAAGCTAATCCCATGAAAAGTTATTTTTCACAAGAGGTAGTCTGGAAAGTCTGGAGCCATTCAGAAAGGATGGGTTTCATTTCACGGTTCATGCCCGCAACATGATTAACAAGTTAAATGAGAAGATTGGGCAACTCTGGCCATACATAGCAGCTGTCAATCCATTAGACAATTTGAATTATAGACATCATATTCCTATTTTAGTTTGTGCCTGTATATGATGCTGTGATCAATATATGTATTGTGGAGATTTATAGTAGGTGCATTTTTCTTTCCTTTTTTTTCTTTCTTTATCCTTGAACAGCACTGCATTAGCATATAAAATGATGTTTTGCAAAACCTTGTTATTGGCTTTCTTTCCCAAGTGGAAATTTCAAGACATTATTAATAAGTGCGGCTGGTGAGAGAACAGCAGCAAATAAAATGCCAAGAGGATTAAAGATTGCAATTTGCAGATTTGTCAACAAGTTAGTCCACACTCCTGCACATATATCGTTATATTTATCTCAGTAAACTTTTAGATACGTGAGTCATGTAAATGATTATTGAAAAGATGTCATACAATAAATTATTTTGGAAAAAAACAAGAATATAAGTTTTATTTTCTTAATGCCAGATCCTTATTTGCTTAGGCAGATCTTTCAGCTCTGCCTACTCAGTTTTATTTTAAGTCAAGTCAAACCATGGTCCTGCAAAAATACACAGGGCTACATAAAATAAAAAAGAACTAGAGACTACATACAATCACACATGTCCACGTGAAGTGCACATGTGCAAGACAGAAGACAGGCTAAAACAGACAATACAATACAGTAGCGCACAGAGAGCATCACCAACCACTATACAGTTCTGTATCAAGTGAGGATTGTTTGGTTGTAAACATAAGACTGTGAGCAGCAGTTTTGTAGCAACATTAAAAAAGTGGTGTGAAAAGTTTCAGTGTTTGTGCAGAGATGTTCAGCTGAATGTGTCTTTATATAATATACCTGTGTGTGTGTGTGTGTGTGCTTGTATATGTATGATGTCTGACGTATATGATGTGTGCATCAAAACAACAGAGAACTGTTCTTCACTCCCCAAAAAACACAGGGTAAAAGAAACAATGGCGGTTCAGCACCAAGGTCAGCGATGCTGTCAAAAGCCGGCTGAAGGTCAACACCATGGCCAGCTCCACTGATTTCGAGTGCTAGGTCGGGCGGCTAAATGGAGCCGAGTTGTGGAGCGCCGCTGAACTCCTCACACACCAGGAGAAGAAGACAACTCCGGGCTAGACCCTTTCAGATAGAAATAACCCCGTGTCCTTTTCTGCCTTTTCCCCACAGACTCCGTGGGATAACAGACCGACTCTCTTTGCCTGCTGCACCACCAGAACGCTGTTGCATCCAGTGCCTGCCGGTGACCTCCACTCCGACCCAAGCTAAGAGAAGTCTCTCATCTCCCTCTTCTGAAGACTGCACAGAGCCAGTATTGGTAAGGTTTTGTTGCCTTTTGCTGATAAATGGGATGTGGTAGCTCAGTGGTTAAGGTGTTCGACTACTGATCAGAAGGTCATTCATGGTTCGAATCCCAGGTCCACCAAGTTGCCACTGGAGGGCCCCTGAGCAAGGCCCTTAACCCTCAATTGCTCAGGTGTATAAAACTGAAATAAAAAAATGTAAGTCACTCTGGATAAGAGTGTCTGCTAAATGCTGTAAATGTAAATGATAAATATCTGTTCAACTTCTTCCCCTGCCTCTGTGCTGTTTCGGTGTTCTCTGCTCAGAATGCCCTACAATGCAAATGGTGAGTAGGTTATTATTACCCCACCAAACATCTCCCCAGAAATGTGTTGGCATTTTTATGCTTTCGGATAAATTAGTTGAATTTAAGAGATGCACTATGCTATAAATGGTATCCTTTATTACCAGTGCTCCTACTAATTGTTTTTAATTCACTCATACTTTCTCCCTTCAAGTAGTAATAACCATTAAAATAGCTTAGTTTTAGTTTTCTGTGTGTGTGCGTGTGTGTTTGTGTGTGTGAGCTAGAGAGAGAACAGAGAGCAGTGAGCTGATTTAAATTAGCATCACATCATATGTCTGTTCTTATTGCTGGGCAATGTGCTGAGAATCACTTGAGAATGCAATTGTAAGTTACAGATGGGCAATGCCAGGCATTCTCCATTTCCCCAGCCCTAAACCAGCGGTAATATGTCTGTTGATACCTGGAAGAGTATGCAACAGTGTACAAAGACCATTATTCACTGTTGTCAGAAGCATCGCGTGTTGATTCTGTGTTTCTTACAGTTTGCCCCAGGCTATGAGTAATGTTTAGAAATGAAAGATGAACTACACTACATCGCACTGGGCTGCTTGCTTCCAGTGAAAAATGGTAATAAATACATACACCATGTGTAAGGATAAAAGCAAATACTCATGAAATATAACCTGTGTAAGTGGGAATCAAATCCTTGTTATTTCTCAGGCTCATTTTGTATCCTTGCTGTCATTCCTTCCCAGGAATAATGCGATGTCAGTCTGCCGATGTGTTCTGCCGGATTTATGAAATTACATTTTCATGTTCTCACCCAATGTGCTCCATCATGCATATTCTCAAAGGCAGCATAATGAAGCATTTTTTCACTTTGCACTCACAATCCCCACATCCTACACAGCAATTATTATAAACATTTAAAGTTTTCAGCATACTGTAATGCGCTTTCACAATTGGTATTTTTTTATTTTATTTATTTTTTTATTTTATCCCCTTAAACTGCATTAATTACCTTAAAGATACAGAATTGCTTATAAAGGCGTCGATGCAAAGTCTATACTGTACATGCTTGTGCTTCTCTAGTTATTTGTGCCTTTAATTCCTTTCAGGTAGTCTTGGCTATGCAACAGAGAATATTGATGTAACTTTGAGCAAGTGTTAGAGACAAGAATAATAATAATGGATATCTATTTAAAAAAAACACCTTGTGATCAAATTGGAACTAAGTCAATTATCACTGAAAGTGTTTTAATCCTCTGTATCAAGCAGAATTTAAGGGAAGGATGCTAATATATTACCTTCCAGCATTTTAAAGACCAGTTTTTTAAACACAAATGGAATAATGGACGCTTTAGGTGTGTTAAAAAAATTGCATTTGAAAACACTGCTTCTATCATTTGTCTTCATTATATAATAGACTGATAGTTGTTTTCTATGAATACACTACATAATACATGGACACAAGACAATCACAGCCATATGTGAGCCTTTTTTTTAATCTGTTGCCACAACGTTTGTGTACAATTGTACAGAATGACTTTTTAATATTAAAATTTCCTTTATTTCAGCACAGTCCAGAATGACAATGTCTTATGCACAAAGCAAGCTCCATGAAGACACAGAGTTATTGGAGTTGGAAGAGCTCCAATGGACACCTTTGAGACTAACTTTCCCTCTGAATGCACCCCAGACCTCCTCACTCGACACTCAACACAGCTCACTAATGCAGCTGTGGCTTAATGAACACTCTCACTCACTCACTCATTTTCTACCGCTTATCCGAACTAACTCGTGTCACGGGGAGCCTGTGCCTATCTCAGGCGTCATTGGGCATCAAGGCAGGATACACCCTGGACGGAGTGCCAACCCATCGCAGGGCACACACACACACTCTCATTCACTCACGCAATCACACACTACGGACAATTTTCCAGAGATGCCAATCAACCTACCATGCATGTCTTTGGACCGGGGGAGGAAACCGGAGTACCCGGAGGAAACCCCAGGAGCACGGGGAGAACATGCAAACTCCACACACACAAGGCGGAGGCGGGAATCGAACCCCAACCCTGGAGGTGTGAGGCGAACGTGCTAACCACTAAGCCACCGTGCCCCCCTGCTTAATGAACACAAATAGCTATAATAATACACCTATCTATGTATATAATTATACAAATATCTAATGGAAAGCCAAGCCGAACGGAACAATGGAGGTTGTTTTAATAGTGAAGGTGAAATAAATCTGGAATGAGATATTCAAAAGGCACATACTATATGGTTGTGATGGCCAGGTGTCAACAAACTTTTGGCTATACATCATACAATGCCATAATATTATTATATATTAAACCCATATCAGGGTTTGCAGTAATAGAAACTGGTCTAAAATCAACCTGCTCCATATTAAATTATAGCGAGCTATTTTATTTGATTGTTTCTATATATATATTTTTTCAATTAGTTTAGTTTTTAGACATATTATGTAAAATATTTTTAGCACACTACACTTCTGAACTAGGCACCTTACAAAGTGGTGGGGACAATGTCCCGAATAAACATTACAGCTATGGATTAAAATACTGGTATTATAAACTATTGAAGTAACTGGTTTTGAGTAATGAGCCCTGAAATGCTTTTTGAAGTAAATGTATATGCAATTCCTGAGACTCTAACACTGATATTTTTGTTGTTCTGCAGGAAGACTGTTTTTTCGAACCTGTCTCTTTGATTTTTATTTGTAATGTTGAAGAGTATTGAAGACTGGCACTTTAATAATCCGGGGGGTTATGTGGTCAGAATTTTGATAACCACTGATCTCCTATTTCCATTTGTCTCATTCTCATGCAAAAGTGCAAGGAGAGCTGACTTTCGGTCCTCTCTCATCTCAGCATATCTCACTTCTGCCATTTTCTTTGACAATTTCTCTGTGATATCCTTAACCTTAGACTGGCCTTTTTTAATGGAAAAATACAGATTGCTATGCTCCAGGAGACATATTAGTATTGCAGAGGTTAGAATCCTGCCTTATTTAACACACCTGATTCACCTCATCAGCTAATTACCGAGGCCTTCATGGGATGAATTTAAAGCATTAGACGGGAAAGGAAACAAATTTCTCTAGAGCTTTGACACTCATGTGCTACATAATTGAATATATTCATAAAAGCTTAACATTTGTTTATAAAATGCATCATTTCCCAAATTCAAAATTGTGTTACAGGGAAACACAGGTGAGCTCAGTGAAATAGTCAGACTGCAGATCTTAGTCTAAATGTCAGCAGGCATTCCAGAGGCTCCCAAGGAGACTAAATGGAAATGTATTTTGACTCTGCTGACCATATGGCCTGGTAATTAATGGCATAGGTTACATTTTGGCTTTCCCCCAAATTTCCTCCAGTCAGTTGTGTGTTGACCCAGTTCAGAACAAACTATTATTGCCTTTAGCATTCCAAACACTGCCTTCCTTTTTTCTCATTCTTTTTTCCTCCTTTGTAATTAATTATGTTCTCATTTTATTTTATCTGTGGTAAACAAAATAAAGTAAAATTTAGAAGAACCATTTTAGATGCAGTAATGATACAAAATTGATATCTGGAACACATTTGTTTACTTCTCATACAATTTCATTTGCAAATAACAAAAACGGGGCACGACATGATTAGGGTTACATATTAAAATGATTTAAAATGATTAAAATTATTATTATTTTTTTTTTTCAAACCACAAAACAATTTATACATATGAATGCACAAAACTAATCACAACCATAAAACAATCTCCATTTCTCTCACTTTTTTGTTAATATTTTAAGCAGAACTATTTACATTTGCTTAAATTGATTGTATTCCTGCTGACATAGTAATGAACTCTTGCCATCTTTTCCCTATTCCTCAGAGTGATGCCACTGACATCAAAAAACACAGCTTGCATATTAAGCGTGCATCGTTATGTATATAACAATGGCTTCAAGCCAGAGATGGGGAGATGGACCTGTAGAGTTGTCACGTTTACACCCTGGAGACACATTTTAACACACAAATGCTGGAAATAGACACATCAATTAAGCCTCATCTTAATGATATGCACCAGATTGTGGCAGAGGACACAAAAAGGTTATCTGAATAAAAGTGTGCTCTCAGTCAAAGTATAATTTCTCACCTGATAAATTTGAGTCAAGGTACACTAATACACGTCAAAATCCCTAATGTTAACATCAATAAGTGAATAAACAATTTAAAAGTTAATTCACACTTGAGATTGTGCTGTGTACACACAGCTGTGCATGGGAACAGACACTAATAATGTGCGTTTGATGAAAGATTTTTTCCTTTTACCAGAAATGGCCTTTTTCCAGATCAAGGAATCCTTCTAGTGGACAATTGACTTCAAGGGATAGGAAGAGAGGGGTGTTTACCGTGCATCATCATGTAGTTCAATTATCAGAAATTTGTTGTGTTAAGACTTAAGATTTCCTAAGGGTAAAATGAACCTTTGACTCTGAAGCTCTCATGGGAACACATTGACATGTCTGACAGCTGGACAGACGGCTAACATCAGCTGGGGACTTAAAGGACACTAGAATTTGCATTTAAGGACCCATTGCTGAATGAATGTCATTGATGTGCTCCAAAAATAATAGCCATTCTTGGAATTTAGTATATTAAGTGCTCCCAACAGACCTGGGAACACATACTGTAACACATGATAACATTTAAGTCACATTATAACTTGTCATCAAATAGAACTTTATAAAAGTGCTATAAAACCTTTACCAGCAAAGGTCTTTGTCATTGAACTTCAGCCTGCCATCATAAACAGGAGTCACAGGAGGCTTTTGCACTGGTAGCTTACTCTGAAACAGAGCATGCATGCAGAGCAAAAAAATTGGTAATATGAAAGCTACAGATCTGTAGGAGGAGGTGTGAACTGTTGTGAGTCTCATGAATATGAACACAACTTATACTCAGATCTGCACTTGTTAAGGAAGTAAAACAACCTGTGCATATGTTTTAGCTGATGACGTCATCGTTAGTTTCCACAACACACGTGTACCCTGAGTGCCCGGGGAACTGTGTCACACTGTGTTCTAAGTACGAGACAAGTACGAACACACTCCAATTTAGATCACAGGAAACACTCTCATTGTGAAAACCACCATAATATTCATGTAGATTTGGGCCTGTTCTAATTGAAGGCTCATGTAGATGTTACAATGTTGTCTTTAAAATGTTATAATAGTTGTTAAGAGTTTTGGATATTAACTAGATGGACATTTTTAGCACCGTGGGAATAGCTGAGTAATCTTTGAAATAATCTAGTTTTTCCTGTCAGCGACAAAACGCTACACCATTACTATGTTGTTTTGAACCAGACAATAGCAAGCATTTGTATTCATCAGGAAACAAGTACTTGTGAGTATTGTAGAATGTGTGTAGGTGAACATGCATCAGCTCAGAGAATAAAAGCATGTTTGGAGCATCATGTTACACCTACAGAAGAAGCATTGTACTAGTGATGAAAACATGACTATTGCGTATTTATGGCCATATTTATCAATGGTTTGGAGAAACTTTTCCGTAATAAAATATGCTCATTTTTATGTTTACAGACGTTTCACACAGCACATTTCTTTGTAATTCATGACAACCAGAAGCAAACCTTAACATTAAGCTGGATGCTGGTTGTGTTAATTGGATGTTCCGTTTTGAATTAAGCTTAATATTTTCTGTTGGATTAATGCAATGAGGAAGGGAATTAATAAAACGGGTAAACATTAGAAACATCAGTGAAACATTACAGTTCACCTCAGGTTTTTTTACCGAACAGCTAATGTCAGCCGATATAAATCAGTTAATGCCCAATGGAGGTTATTTAATACAGTAAAATAAATAAAGGTGGTATAAAATTTTAGAGATTGCTAGTCCCATATTTCTTCTTACTAAAAGAAGTTTACAAATAGAAAAGCAATATTTCTTTATTACTACATACACTTTCATTTGATTTATTTATTACATACCTTTTTTTTTTGGAAAACGTAGCTGCACAATAAAACGTTATATCATGTATGAGTCATGTACTTTGCTTATTTTCCATTTCCATTTGTATATAAGCTACTTATTTAAAACAAAAGGGTATAGTTTGGTAGTAGTTTAGCTATTATTTATCATAAGTACCTTAATTTACAGCTGAAACGTAGCTTCCCCAATTTTTGTTATTGACAGAATTGAAACCTACTCTGGTTTTCACACAAGGGAAAGAAATCTGAACATACTGTAATAATACTGTAATGTGTAAAAAATAGTGATATTTCTCCCTATATGACATCTTCATCTGTGAATCTATATAAAGCAGAACGTGTGATCAATGATGTTATGACACATCCTTTTAACAGGCAAAGACTATAAAGACCCATCCAAGAACAGCAGGTGTGAAGACTCGGCTAAATGTAGAAGATGAATGAAATCAGATATGAATAATTAATAGGGAAAAGGAAACCTGAAAAATCAGACAGCAGGCCAAAATCATAATTCAGTAGGTAAAAGTGGAGCTGGGGGATTTTTTCAAGCAGCTGCTAGGTCCCAGTTGAAGAGTCTTAATTTTTCTCATTGATGAGTTGCACAGCAACTTCATCAGGCTTTGTTGATTGGCCACGTACTGTTTCAAAATAGGCTTTACCATCTGAGCTTTACCTTTGATTCATTTCCAAAGCACACTGCACAATGCATTCCTAAAAAGCCTTAGGAATGGAAGGACAGATGAGAGTCGAAGCCACAGGGTCTCAGCCAACTTCTATTTCCACATGTTTGGCTCATTCGGATGCATACAACCATCACACAGCTACTATTGTGTCTTATGTCCCATGGTGGATCATCCTCGCCAGGGCTACAGGGCTGGCGATTTCATTTTTCAAAGGAGCAAAAAGGTCACTGCTTAGAGCAAAAGCAAGACAGTAGAGAGACTTAAACCCAATCATGTTCTGATAAGAGCCTTTTTTTTCCCTTCTCTGCCATGACACTTCCTAGAGTATGGCAACATGATAACAATGAAACTTGACATCAAGCTGCAATCGTGCCATTTCAAACATAGCTCACGATCAGGAGCGTAATAGCACAGAAAAGACAGGAAGACAAGGCTGGCAGAGGTGGAAGAGTTACTGTGCTCTGGGGAGAGCTGCTTAGGCAGGCATATTTTTGCACCTGTCCTGTTAACACATAAAAAAAACCCTCTTTTTGAAATGTCAGCACTTAAATAAAGAAACCTGTCTCCTGAAAAAAAAAAAAAAAAAAAAAGTTAAACATCTAACAATGAAGCTTGACCCATGTGATCCTAATTTTTAGCACAGTACCAAATTTCAACCGGTCAAACTTAGGAAGCACAGTGATGTATTCTAAACAGTCTTCCTCATGTCAGAATGAATCCAGTATGGATCACTCACAAGAAATTGGTATTATAAGCAATGTATCTAATGTAATAGAAGAGTGATATCGGAAACCAAATAGAGAATGGCTTTCTAAATAAATAAAAAAAAATGTTTTTTTATAGTCAGAGACGGCTGACTCACGGCGCAATATAAACCATAATTATACTGTATACCCCGCTATAATCCTTAGAGCCGATAAACAGCAAATTATAAAAATAATTAAAAAGCATTATATAAATATAACTATATAATAATTTAATACTAAATGTAAGCTGATAAAATAAGAATGAATTATAATGGTGGGAAAAATAATTATTCCACTCCCCACTTCCAATGTATAAGTAAATAAATCAGGAAAAATCCACTTACAGGCACAGGAGTCTATGGTCAAATCTTTTTTTTTAATTTAAAAAATGCTGTATATTTTTTGCTGAAAACAAGAGAGTTGGATATTAGATACAGAATTGGCAATAAGAAAGCTATTAATTAATTCATTCATTCATTCATTCATTCATTCATTCATTCATTCATTCATTTTTAGCAGTGATTATTATTATTATTATTATTATTATTATTATTATTATTATTATTAATTGATTAATAATTATTTTTAAATTAAAATCAATTTATTTGTGTAGTTCTTATAACAATTCACATTGTCTCAAAGCAGCTTGTATAGAAGTAAAAAATATTTAAATTAAAACAAACAAATAAATTAATTAATTAATACATACATTTAAAGTTTTAAATTAATTAAAAAATATTCATTTCACATTTAAAATACTATATATCTCTAACATCTTTCCCGAATGAGCAAGGCAGAGGCGACAGTGGCAAGGAAAATCTCCCTGAGATGATATAAGGAAAAAGCCTTGAGAAGAACCAGGCTCAGAAGGGAACCCATTTGGGTGACACTGGACAGAAAATAATGTAAATGTAAATAATGTCATGTCTACAACAGGCTATAATAGTGCAACTGAGAGCTCCTTGGAACTAATAGGTCAGCGCTAACTCTGAGTTCACCATGGACCCAACACTAATTCCTTCCTGCCAAGTTTTCAAATGATTGCTGACTTAGATTTAGAGATGCCAATCAGCCTACAACACAAACCCCCAATGCACAGGGAGGGCATTCAAACTTGACACACACATTGCAGAAAAATCACACAGAGGTGTAAAGCAAACATGCTACTGTAACTAAGCCCAACGAAGCCCAAATGAATGAACTCTGTAAATATATTTTTTGTAGCAACATGTTAATGTATCTGGTCTTTCTTTGACCTGCAAGCTTAGTATCTGACTACTCTCTCATGACCAGAAGCTTCTTTACTGACCATTCATTCGCAAGAATGTAAATACTGTACCTTCTTCATGTGTGAATCCTGTATGTTGCATTCATATCTCCTTCTTAAAACACTCTCTGGAAAATATTGTCTATATTTCTGCTGTATGTATTTATTAGAGCATGTTATCTGTTCAGTGTGAATATTAAAAATATTATAGACACAACATGCAAAGTTGTCACATGCGCACACACGTGCACACACACACACACGCGCACACACACACACACACACACTTGTATGAAGAGTATGTTCATACTTGTCTCAGTTTACACCACACACAATTACAACAAATTGTGCTTGCAAACTGCAATTATCACTACAGTTTCCTTCTATTCAGAGAGTTTAATTAAGATAATTATCTTCCTCAATAGCTTGACATGACCGACTTTTATGAGGCAACACTCGTGCACTAAGTAGAAGCTTTTTACTGAGTTAATAATACAAAAACAGACAGTAGAATTTCCAAACTATTAAAACTATTATGTTTTCAGAAACATTTAGTCTACACATATGGTCCAGTTTTTTTTTTTTATTTCCCTTTGTCATATGAAAAACCTCCAGTGCATAGAATAAAATGAAAGACTAGCACAATCTCCAGTTCTTTTTTACTTTAAATATTCTCAGCATTTTCATAGAAAAAGCTACTTTTATACTATCAAAGAGGACTCTGTAAGAATACACAAGAATAGGTCCTTATCTAGTTTCATGTTTCCTCCATGGGTTTTTTTTTCTGCAGACAATTTGCATTTTAATTTGATGCTTCAACCTATCCTTAACAGAATTAAAATAAAAGAATTGTTGATATGATTCACTGACCTACTACGAGCCTGGAAAGAACACAAAGCCCAAAATGCTTTCAGCTTACCTAGAAAAAGAAAAAAAAGAGGAAAGAAAACTTCCTAGTTACAGATAAAGGTAAACATTTGCTTCATAAAACACATCATATCTAGGATTTTTAGAAAAAGATGAAAGAAGTAAAAAGATTAGCCTTGGGACACTTCAATTAATGGAAAGTAGGTTTTTATTCACATAAAAAGCATTTATAATCTCTCTTTCCTTCCTCATTGAACATGGCTAGCATATAAATAATGGACTTTTTTCCCTCTTTTTTCTCAGATTGCGGATTGTTTTGCTTTGGTAACTGCAGGGCATATATCTATGAAATTGGAAATGGCCTTGCCAAGCATTTGGTTGTTTACAGCTTCTTTGAATTTTGCATTTAGGTCAATATTGGGTTTGGCTGCAAGGGAAATAGCTTGTGCAGAAGTGGTGCTACGATGCATGAAGAGTCTAGCCGTCCTACTGGGAAGAAAGAAGATGAAGTTTGGCATTTGATATTTAGATATGAGAAAGATGGGCTGCAAACAATCTATAGCCATTGACGTGCACTTTTGCTGATGTTTGGCAATATAATTATGATTTTTACTACTGTTTTAATAGCAGCAGCAATTGACATATTATGTGTTTATTCCTATATTTGGCCAATGTTCCCCTTAAAATGATCTTTAAAAGAAATTTTTGAAACCTTACTAAAGACATTTAAGATATTTGGTGCATCGCTGTGTTGCAATAAGTACTGTATATAATTTATTGACTTATAATAAAAACTTTTTGCTTGGAAAAAACACATTTCATAACATGAGTTATTCCTTTTTTCCGACTATGTCAGTTTTTGGTATAACGGATTAGTTATAAACCTAATCAAGATCTTCTAAACACCAGCACTCTAACAGTTTTTGTCTTGTAGCCCAGTGAAGGAGCTGTCAAGACTATAATAAATCAGTTAGAGGAATTGTAAATCAGTTCTGACTTACAGAAATGCCAACCCTGATATGAAGATTTACACTGACTATACTATAGTATTCTGGGTTAAGGCTACCAAGGAAACTTTTTAGAAGGCTTATTTTTAGTACAAAAATGACAGTTAGTTCGGCACCTGTCCTTTCCTGTGCAGTAATTTTTTTAATAAACCAATGTAAATTTGGTAAAAAATATTCATTTAAATACAATATATATATATATATATATATATATATATATATATATATATATATATACGTATATATATATATATATATATATATATATATATATATATATATATATATATATATATATATATATATATATTATAAAAGAAATAATAAAAAAATATCCTATAGACAGGGTTTGAGTTAGGGTTAGGGTTCCTAATTGGCAATGATTAATCACCTTCCTGTTCTTCTTCCTATATCCCTGTGTTTCACATACATTGTTTTTTTCCTGATGATTAACAATGAGACATTGCAGGGTTACTAATCAGAAATAATGGTAGGTTTATTACTAGGTAGGATTTCTAATCAGAAATAATGATCTAGACAAGCTTTTTATTTCATGACAATAATGTCATGCCTGTCTTATTAAACTCTATATATCAGCGCTAATTAAACATGTTCTTCGATTTAAATAGTGCTACAGCAACTGACTGGAAGCATATTCAGTGTCTGAATGAAAGTGCTATTGCGTTACAACAGAATGACTTTCCCAAGTAGCCCATGGGAAATCTTACTGCCAGCCTGCTTCTGCGAACTACTGAGATCAACATGTTGATCTTTTATTTAGTTTTTCTTCAAAAAGTTTAAAAGTGACAATGAATTTCATTGCCGATAAGTTGAACTGTATTATGAAGCACCCTGTGATGTTCACTAGGCAATTTTCATATAGATTAAAAACACATTAGCACAGAGAAAATATCTCTCTGTTACTGTTAGCTTACAGTACCCTCTTCACCTCATGTAACGCTTAATGTAAGTTGCTTTAATGTAAGTAATATTTAAATTTGTAATCGTTTGTCTGTACAAATGTGAGAAACATTGGAAGTGTAATGTACTGTTTGATAA
Organism: Tachysurus vachellii; assembly: GCF_030014155.1. NCBI lineage: Eukaryota > Metazoa > Chordata > Actinopteri > Siluriformes > Bagridae > Tachysurus > Tachysurus vachellii. The sequence goes on from NC_083472.1 coordinate 17,960,537, forward strand.
TTATTTTCCATGTATTACTATGAGTTTTATCCAGTTATCCAACACTCTCATGTATTCAGGGTCTATAACATGGTATATTTATCACGTTTTCAGAAAACTTTAAGTTTTTTTGGCCAGAATGACAACCTAATGAGTTGAAAATGACTGAGCATGATCTCAAATGAATCATTAAAAGAAAACTCATACTTTGTGAGCAGCAGTATAGTATGCACAATATACACTGCTCAAAAATTGGGAACACTTAAATCAAAATCACTGTGTAATTCATTGAGAACAAAATGAATGATTATAACCACTGCAAACTAAAATCATCAATGAATTCAAAATCATACAGAAAATCAAAGTAAACATGTTTAATTACAGGTAAATTAAAATTCCTTATGCTGTATGAAGGATATTACGTGTCTGTCAGCGCACGGCATGCACTTTCGGTTTTGGCGAAATCACATTTGGTGATGTTACTTCCGGGTGGTGGTTATCTTAGAGACAGCACGTCTAGGGTGGCCGCCATTTTATACCAGACAACACTATTTAAGCATGCCTCTAACACACTCTCCTCACTATATAGTCTTTTCAGCTTGTCTTGTGTCTGTCATCCTGCTGCCTGGTTTCTGTCTCCTGTTTTCATCTTAGCCTGCTCTGTGTTGTTGCTCCTTCCCATGTGTTAAGTTTTTAGATTGTTTGTTTTGCTGAATCCTGCTTGTTGCCCGTCTACTGGATTATGGATCGATTTGCACTCTGATTCCTGCCTGCACTGTATTATGCTGTTCTTCTGTGTACTGTACTGTTGGACTGTTGTGTTCTCTGATTCCTGCCTGCCACATTTTACTCTGTTTGCCTGTGAATGTATCTATGGACTATTTATGACTTTGCCTCCAGCCTGCCTCTTTGTCCTGTGATTCCTTGTAATAAGGTACTTTAAATTTGAACTCTAATTGGTGCTCTGCATTTGGGTTCTCATCTGACTTTCCCTGACAGTACCATCTGGCCAGACATGGACACTCAAAGCATGAAGGCCCTCCTAAGCTCTCTCATATACCTCTGCTGCACACGAGTGTCAAATCCAAGACCTCACTGCCACCACTAAGAAAATCATTCACCGCCTCAATCTCCAGCACCTCCATTTCAACCAGTCCCAGCTCCAGCCACAACCCTGCCAGCCCTGTGCCACAAAACACACCTGCCTCACCCAGAACTTTTCTCCGGCAAGCTTTCTGATGCAGTGTGCAGTGGTCTTCAGTGCTTCAGCCATCTTTACCGTCAGAATGCTCCAAGGTGGCATACGTGATTTTGCTGATGAACTGGAACATCTTCTCCTGGGAACTGCGCATGAGCTTCGATTCCACCAAGCCCAAGCTAGATGCTATCAGGACCCTGTTAGAGGCGTCTCTGGGAACCCAATCAGTAGCAGAATCTTCTGTGGACCTCTGCATGGCTCCTACCATCTGGTGTTGGAAAACCACCACACTCTATGATGCCTTCTACTGGGGACTGGCTCAAGCTACCCCTGGACTCTGGGGCAGACTACAAATTTATGAACGAAGAATTGACTCTCCAGCTGGGAAGTGAGACCAAGCCGTCCATTGTACCAAGCCACTGCTCATTTCTGTGACAGTACATTCATTCCCCCATGCTCCTGTCATGCTCAGTTACCCTTGGCTTCACAAACACAACCCTCATATTGACTGGGTAGGTGGTTAAGTTCTGAACTGGGGAACCCATTGTCACTCCCACTGCCTGAGTCCCAGCTTCCTGGTCCCTGCTCCAGTCCTTGACAAACTGCCTCCAGACCCCTCTGCCATCTACCACAACCTAGGGAGCTTCAGTAAAGCCTGGACCTCTGCAATGCCCCTTCGATTGTGCTATTGACCTTCTGCCTTCTCCATGAAGTGATCAGTAGCACCAGTCAGGATTTCAGAAAGATCCTATTAATGATTATATACAAAAATTTCCCCCATATTATTATTATTGTATTGTATTATCTGTGCATCTTTATTCCCTCCTGGAGCAAGGTTTTTCTTAATTGAGAAGAAGGACAGGTCCCTCTGCCTGTGCATCGAATACCAAGGCTTAAACGCAATCACCATAAAATATTGCTACCTTCTGCCACTCATGTCTACAGCTTTTGAACTCCACCAGGTCTTTCCTCTTTCTAAGCTGCCTATTGCTATCAACCACCACTATTTACCTGTTTTCACCTCCGCTTGCTCTGCGTTGTGTATTGGTTTATTGGACTGGTTTGTACTCCTGCCCACCCAGTATTATGCAGTTCTCCTCTTTGCCCTGTGATTCTATGTAATAAAAAACTTTAAATTTGAACTCTAGTCGCTGTTCTGCATTTGGGTCCTCATCTGTCTTTCCCTGACAGTGTCACCTTAATATTTTTTGAGCAGTGTATATATTGAATAATAAAGGTTGTGTTCCAACTCAAGAGTTAAGTGTCAAGAAGCTTTTGTCATTTCAAGTCTCAGGTTTGCATTGAAGTTGAACCATCAAAAAAGTCAAACCCCAATGTTTAGGAAACAGTTTCACATACAAATATGAGTTACCACATTAAATGCGCACATGCACATTTATTTAGCATCAGATTATATGTTAATGGTGAAACCAGGAACAAAATGTACAGAGTAACATCTTGTATTTGTTTGTGTGTCTGATTTTACTGAAAAAATCACTTGATAATATTCTCATTTATTGAAACATTCACTGAGATTCTCATCATAATTAGTGGATTTCAAATATTTACATTTAACAATGCCCTTACCCAGAGCAACACACATATTATTTTTTATACAACTAAGCAACTGAGGATTAAGGGTCTTGCTCAGGGGCCCAGCAGTGGCAGCTTGGTTGACCTGGGATTTGAACTCACAACCATCTGTTTGGCAGCCCAATACCTTAACCACTAGGCTGCCACATCCCCAAATATTTGTAGTATTCAATAGATACAGTATGTTTAAAACAAACAATTTGATAAAAAAAAAAAAAACCTGTTCTCAGACAGAGTTTCCTGTTACTCGTTTCCTTTATAGAAAAGGCACAACACCTATGTCACATAATTAATACCTTTTCAAATGTGAACTTTTCACATAATGTAGTTATTGTCCTTCAGCTGCTCCCTGTTCGGGGTTGCCACACTGGATCATCTGATCTGCATATATTTAATTTGGCACAAGTTTTACGCCAGATGCCCTTTATGACACAACCCTCCTATTTTTCTATGCAGGCTCTGGGTCGACTCTGAGAGGTGATCTCTCGTATAATAGATTTATTTCCATGTTTATGTTTCAGATGTAGTTTTTTTTTATTTACCACATATGATCTTGACTTGAATTCAGAGTATAACATTGAAATTCACCTATAATCACATAATCATGAAATGTATGGCCTGAGCATTTAACTTATATAATAGTTGTTTCCGATAACTTATTTAACTTAAAGAATTTAGATAAAACAGAATGGGACAATGACACAAAAAATGCACCAGACCCAATTATTAATGATTGTCTTTGATCACTTCCACTGGCAGAGGCCACAGTCTTAATAGTCTTCATTCATGTGCTTTGCAGTAGGCTTCCGCTATGTTTATTCCTGTTGTGCTATATTCATTATCCTCTCCCCATGCACCATTTTTCTCCCCACTGTTTCCTTTCAGGAGCAGGAAAGTACAGAGCACATGCAACCATTATCTGCCACCAGTCCCAGGCAAGGCTTCGTATTTTGTTCATCGGGGGGAAAAAAGCACAAGACCAGAAGAGACCACTGCAGGGTGGTAAATGTAGGTACACTGTAGAGAGAAATCAAAACTTAACAGAATCGCATATTCTATCTATGCCAGGCTGACAGATACAGTCATGCTACATTACCTGGGATCTATACAATTTTAGTGGCTGGCTGCACAGGGCTTATACACAAACATCAGCCTGAAAATCAAGCCTTTTCTTACAAGTGCTTTCATTCATGTGCACAAGCATAATACATACAACTTTTTGCTATACTATTTTATGGTCCCACATTCCTTGCATTTGATTCTGATTGCGTTTTTATGCAAACGTTTTTTTTTTATTCACACTAAATATTTTAATGTGTATGCTAATTGCATTTGTTCATTCTTTAAAAAAATAATAATAATATGGTTTCACTGTGTGAAAAAAATGGTACTTGTACTAATTTTAAAAGCTTTTTCCCCCCCCGTCCAGGTTTTTACACAAAATTCATATGAATACTCATTACTGGAAGACATTTTACAAGTGCCAACCCCTTCATTCACCATTACCTTAATTTCTGGTTTACTTTGTATGCAAGTTTTATGGTAAGAGTGTGCAGATTAATTGTCTTAGCAAGCTATACAATAAAATTATTAATCTTGTATTCTAATTTTCACAAGGAACAATGTTCAAAATTTTGCATGGGATTTGGAATCTAAGCCACACCAGTAAGGCTTGTGTTGCATTTCAAGAGACTGTGTACAGAAATCAATAAAAATCACATTTAACATGCCAAGCCATGCTAACATTTATGCAGAAATTAATTAAATCAAACATTCAGTCTCTTGTCTTGTGCTTTGTATTAGTTTTCTAATGCTTTGAAATGTATGAAATAAAACACATTATAATACTGAGTTATATAAAAACTGACATAGCTGGCTAGAAATTTCTCTAGTTAATATTACTAAAGCTTAGGCTATATTTACTGAGCCTTAGATATAACTTTATCAAGGTTTTGGTGTAGACAATATTATAATGTAAAAGATTCAGTGATTAGTAAATTATGCAGCTATAGCTGAGAAGCTTTCCATTTCACTGAGTGTGACAATTGCCCTACAGTCACTTTTGCTTCAATCTTCAATCTTCAAACTAATAAGACAGAAAAGCTAAAAAATAAAATACATAAAGTATATAGTTTTGCTGTCTGTTATTAAACTAAAATTAGAGCTGTAGCTATTAACAAAAAGGTATTTGGAATACAAGCTCTACAAGAGGCTCTTGCACAAATGACACCTAATTTCTCATTCTTCAGTTAATGGAGATCAAAGTAACAGCACCGTCTCATCTCAGGCACTTCAGATCAGTGCTACAGGAGAGGTCAAACACACAGATGAAATGTAGACGCTTCTATAATACAAACAGGCTGAATTAAGCCAAACTAGTTCTGGTCCATATCATGCAGAAGATAGTGTTGAGCTGTGATTTTTTTTGTGTAGATTGTGTAGATATTTGCTGGTTCTTCTCCTCAAAATTATTCATGTTCTGTGAGATTGAATAGAGACTTTTGGTGAATGCAAGACTTACCACCAAAACCACTGTTTTAAACCACATCAACAGTTTTCCTGTTGGAACCTGAATCTCCATCATAGGCTCAAGTCTTAAATAGGTTTTCTTGAAGGATTAACCTGTAATCACCTTCATCTAACTTGCCCTAAATCTCCACAACATGATGCTACCACCACCTTGCTTCACTCTATGTATGGCATTCTCATTGATGATTATCAGCGCTGGGTTTCTAGCACGTGAATTACTAATGTGGTAGCCTAGTGGTTAAGGCATCGGACTACTGACCAGAAGGTAATGGGTTTGAATCCCAGGTCCACCAAACTGCCACTTCTGGGTCCCTGAGCAAGGCCCTTAACCCTAAATTACTCAGTTGTATAAAACAAAAGAAATTTTAAGTCACTCTGGATAAGCGTGTCTGCTAAATGCCAGAAATATAGATGACATCAGTCATCCAATTAGTTGCTAATGTGACTTGCTCATGTCGCTTTTTTCTCTACAACATTAGAAGGATTCGGCCATTTTTGTCCACACACGCTGCTCAGGTACTTGTTCAGTCTCTTGTCATTTCAAGACTGGATTACTGCAACGCACTGCTGGCAGGTCTACCTACTGTATGAACACAATTTGTCCTCTGCAAATGATCCAAAATGCAGCTGCCCGGCTTGTTTTCAACCTGCCCAAGTTCTCGCATACCACCCCGCTGCTGCGATCCCTCCACTGGCTTCCGGTAGCTGCACGCATCAGATTCAAAACACTGATGCTGGCCTACAAAGCCAAAATGGACCAGCTCCCTCTTACCTCAAAGCCCTCATCACTCCTCGCACTGCACCCTGCACCCTCCGATCTACCAGCACTGCTCGACTGGTTCCACCATCTCTCAGGGTAAGATTCAAGTATACTACAAGACTCTTTTCTGTTCTGGCACCAAGGGGTGGAATGAACTTCCCCTAGAGGTCCGGACAGCTGAGTCACTGGCTATTTTCAAGCGGCGGTTGAAGACCTGCTTATTCAGGAAACACTTCAACTAGCACTTCTTTCCCTATCTTTTGCATTTATAAAAAAAAAAAAAAAAAAAAAAAAAAAAAAAAAAAAAAAAAAAAAAAACAAAAAAAAAAACTTTGAAATTTTTTCATTATAAATTTGAACAATGTTTTAAACTCATGGTATCTTAAGTATGTAACCTAGTGATCCAGCATTAATGCATCCAATGATAGAGATTTAAGCACTTATGTATGTCGCTCTGGGTAAGGGCGTCTGCCAAATGCTGTAAATGTAAATGTAATGTAGCATTTTGGGCTAAGGTCAAAAATATCAATTTAGGTCCCATTAGACAAGAAAGACTTTACCCCAAATGAGTCTCCTGTGCAGGATTTCAAATGGTTTTTCTTTCCAAAGAATATGTCTTTTCTATCTACTTGTACCTAAAGCTTTATGGAGTGCCTGGGCTATGTTTGCACTGTGAACCACTTTTCTCATCTTTCATCTACTATTGATCATTCCAGCTCCTTCAATTGCATCATTTGGGAGCTTCTATGACTAATGTCCCCTTTCCTAAGACCACAAGTCATGAACCTTTGGTGAACAGAATTTTGAGTTGTGTTCTTGCAATATTGTTTAATATCATGTTTGAATAATGTATGTAATGGTAACAAATCTCTGACTGATCATTTTTTCAAACTTTCCCCTAGACCAGTTTTATAGCTCCTTGGCCTTCATGATGCTGTTTGTTCAGATATATTCTCTAACAAGCTCCGGGAATTTCCAGGAACAGGTGCATTTTTATTGAGCTTATATGACACTTTAATTGCACATAGGTGAGCTCTGTACAATTAATTGTGACTTATTATGACTTATGATGGCAGCTGCTTGTGCCACTAATTTAATGATTTTATGGCATCGGGGTGAATACTTACACAATCACAACATGTTAATTTTTAATAAAGTTTGCCAGCTGTACATTTATTATGGGCCCTTTTTGTGTAAACAAATCTTAAACCCTCAGAATTCGCAGGTTTTAGGTGAATCCAAGCATGCACTCATGAGTTTGAGTAAATATGGCACCAACTCACTGATAAGTGCTGCTCATATTAATTACATATGTGAAAATGTTAGTGATAATCATTGAATTTCACATTCTGCTGAGTAGCTTGGCACCAAAAAAAGTGTTAAATGGTTCTTCAGTACTTTTTGTTTGGGAGAACTTGAGGACTCATAAATGAAATATAAAAATAAACACTAGTGCTAAAGCCTCACTATTCTGCTGATCAGGCCAGAGTACCAAAACCTTACTTGAGCAACAAAAAGGACTGCTACCTGTTTGCCAAGTTTCATGGCTTCATGACATACAATTTGGTCTGCACAATTCATTTTATGGTAGGAAATGAAATGAGATTACAATATAGTTCCAACACCTTTGGTGCTTGGAGACTAAATAACAACTTTTGATGCTTTCTTAAGTTTCCTGGGTAAAAGGTTTACAATGTTAGAAAAACCACCTCTGCTGTTAATGAGCATTTCCGATACCCTGTCAGATACAGAAGGAAAAAAGATGTTTTGACAATTCTTTTCAAATGCTTGTCCATAGGCAAGAATTTCTAGAAACAAAACATTTATGAATGGCAGACTGGTATTTCGTGAATTCATGCTCCTCTTTTCTCACACTGCACAACTTCAACTCCAAAGCTTCTGCTCATCCAAAGGCTGTCAATCACTTCCAAATAAACAAAAAAAAAGCACAACTGAACATTTGCTCTAGATTTCACTCCTGACAACACAAACCTACATGTCTACTGCAGGTTCACTTTTCATTCCAATAAATGTAGAACTCCTACATCCTGGTTTCATCCAGCATTAAGCCTGCCAGCAAGTGAAATAGCTGTACAAGATTAGTCACTGTCATGGAGCTGCATAACTGCCAAGCCACTGGCCTCAAGAGGAAGATCTAAGAGTGCCGATGCAAATCATGTTTGTCCTGAATATTTTGCGCTTGCTGCAGTATATACAGCAGTAGCATGCATGCCGTGAATCAAATGAAACACCTGTGCTGCATGAAATGGTACTTGGAAAATTCTGGTAAGGCGCCGTAAGTAATGCTGGAAATAGACGGGTTTGTTTTTTCAACAGCATTTAAACATTATGAACTAATTAGACATGACATTACTTTTATATATAGTTTCCAATATAGTTAGTGTTTCTGTAGCTAATAATCTACTCATCTTTGTTTAGATTTTCAAATGCCCCCTTACTATTATTGATAGATGTCCCTTTTTATTTTATGCCTCTTCGATTGTGTGAATATACTGGATGCAAAATATTGTGTGCCTGATTCTACTAGAATGATTCCACAAAGGCCACTTTTAATATCATCCCTTTGTTTGTTTATGTGTGGTGCAATAGTTGTGAACGGAAAGGCACGCACTTGAGACTTTTATTCACGGCAAGAAAAATAGATTGAGAGAGAGCAGAAGAGATCTATAATTGGAATCTGTTGACTCCAGACACAAATCTTTGCTAACGCTCAGCAGCACTACTTGCCTTGGCTAATGGGAAAATATCTGCAAGGACACATTCCCTCAGTAAATATCTCTCAATGCCTTTCATGCCACATTTATTTACAAAGTCAGCGATGCTCCTAAGTCTTCACAAGATTGTTCATATACCAGAGTTTATTGCTAATATTATATGACAGCATGGAAAAATATCATAATAAAGCTTAATGTACACGAATAAAATGGTTTTCAGTGAAACTTTTTGAAAAGTGATTATAATGAAAGTTGGTTTCTATGGTTTCTTAGAAAAGAGTTACCGTTTGAAGCTTCACTATAATGCAGATGAGATAATGGAACGTAAAATAAACAAACACATTTCAGTAAACAACAGCTAAACAACAGAAAGTTTAAGTCAACCAAACTGATCGGTCAAGTAGCATTCCAAAGGTGCTGACGATTCCTACTGTACAACCCCACTGCGGCGTTTCACTCTGTGTATCACTCTGCTAATCTACTTCTTGGTTACTACAGTAACTTTAGTAGATTTACCTCCTTCATTCATATACATGGTATGATTCAGGAACTTTTGACTTAAATTTTAAAGACTTGTCAGATAATAATGAAAGGAAGAATGGACACCAATGATAACAAAACACCTTTATCATAAAAGTACAAATCAGCCTGAGCCACCTATTAATCTAGTTGACTTGCTATAAAGTTGCTACATATTAAGAAAGATTTCAGCAGTAATTATTATAAGGCTGAACCAACAACTTTGCATCAGATTGTAATAAAAGTATTTTTAAAATTGTTGCTTTTCAATCAAGTGTTTGGCTGTAGCTTCTTTCCCGTGGCTGTTTCTGCACTGAACAGCTGATATGGTGTTAACAATCACCACTGTGCTGTCACTTTTCTTCTGTGTTTTGCACTATTTTGCACCACTTTAAAATCATGCATCCTTGCACCACCCAAAAACTATCATTATACTTCTGTATGTCCATCCATATTTATTCTGTTTATTCTGTGTACTGTATATATATATATATATATATATATATATATATATATATATATATATATATATATATATATATATATATTCATAATGGCATTGATTTTTGTACAGCTATATCTGTCATACCACTTCATACTGTATCATACTTATATACATACTTATATATAAATCACACTATACTGTATATATCTTTATTCAGTTATGTGTACATATTACTACACCTTCTGTATAACCTCATACCCTCATTTATTACACTGCCACTTGTAAATAAGCTATCTATGCACTTCTGGTTAGATGCTAACTGCATTTCATTGGCTCTGTACATGTACCTTCCACAATAATAAAGTTGAATCTAATCTAATGATTTCCGAAATTTGCTGTTATGCACAACTTGCTGGTGTTTTGCTTTTAAAAGATTCATATCTAATGCTTATTTTAAATATTTATTACCCCACAATGATGTACATCCATATAAATCACCTATTAATACAGGGCAATAGCAAAGCTAAATATTCCTTACCACAAACCAACAGGACAACCACAGCAACTGAAATTAATAGTTCCAGAAATTCAAATTCTCTACAAACCCAAACAATACTGTTACCTGATATTATCTATACCTGATATTACATCTTTTCCCCTTGAGGCCTGCGTGGATGCAGACTGCTCTTGGTGGAATGCAAATGCAATGTGAGATGTGAGGAAATGAATGCAGGGTTTATCATACATCATCAGCCCACTGACAGAAACCACCGCTGACATTTGTATGGACCAGAGGAGTGGAGCAGGGAAAAAATGACAAAAGAATGGAGAAGCCAGTGGAGAGTGAACAGCTTGGTAATCTGTCGGGATCTGAAGCCTTTTGGGAGATCAGAGAGATTCGTCTTGTTTTAATACGCTGCAGCTGATGGGAGAAAGTGAGGAAATAGAGAGGGGTAAAAAGGAAGAGGAGGAGGAGTACCAGAGTGGGAAGATGGAGCTGGAAGAGAGAGGAGTGAGCCGTAGGGGTCAGTCAGGACTCCTGATGGGAGTAATGAGGTTCATATACCATCCCACACGTTCCTCCAAAAGAAAGGAGCTTAACTGTCTCCCATTTGCTGCTACTGATAGATGGTATGCTGCCTGGGTCGACCACAGACTCACCTCTCTACCTGACTCAGAGGATATGTGACGCCATTAAACAAAAACCTTAGATGCAGGAACAAGAACTTAACATTTTAACAAATAAGAGGTCTAAAGAACCACAAAAAGGATTCCAATTTAAGCCAATAGATTTTTATTATCATTGCATCCTGCATATTAAAGGGGTTAAAGACTTTAGTTTAGGACCATGGTGCAACACACGGTTTCTGTACTCACAAAAGAAGATCAGAAAATCAGATGTTAATGACAATACCTAGACTAGCTGGTGTATGATGTATACCATGCAAAATTACATAACCTGAATAAAGGCAAGCACTTTTGGCACAATGATAAGTGACAGCTGCACACCAGTTACTCATGGCTTATGAGGAAATTGTGATGCTGCTGCTGATGTTCAAAGAAAAAAAATGCTTTGCACCCGTATCTGCTTGGCCTGCACTACGTGTCTGGCTTAACAATGGCCACATGAAAAGCATTGCAATCAATATTTCTTCCACTAATTGAAGGGCTTTTTATCTGAACCAGTCTCAGTGGGCCCTGGTGTGGAAGAAGAGATGGCTGAGGGGGAGATTGCTTCGAACAGCTGCTCCATATTCAGTCCGCTAGCGTACTCTTGTTCCCTTTAGAAAGTTCTGGCAGCTTCTGGAAAGTGGCAATGCTCCCTTATTGGTATGGATGGGAAATGCCTTAAACACCTTGGCTCAAGGCATGAAAACTTCTATGGAGAAAGGTTGATATTTGAAGAGACTGGGAGCTATTTAAACTTGCATTTACAATTTTCATAACAATTGCAATGAGTCAAATCATCTGAAACAAACATTATACTGTAGCTGCTAAAGCCAGGTTGAGGGGTGGCATTAGCATTCATAATGTTTCAGGGAAAAAATGCAATGAAATAACATGATGAAATTCCTTTCAATTTGGCATGAGGCCATAGCATGATGCCAGTTTTTTGGAATGAAAAAGGCCATGGTATCACATTACCCTAGAATCACACTAGCTATAAAGTATTCTACAAAGGATTGATTTAAAATCCAGTGTACATATAGTACATACAGATTGTTTCCTCTAAGGACTTTGTGTACATTGTTATTCGAGCTAACAGTAATTAGGATGTCTGGTTTTGTCCACAAGCACATTCAGCTGCAGGCTTTATCTGGAAAAGACAAAATTTATCAACAAAAGGTAGGCAGCCAGCAAGGTGACTAGATGCTTCCTGACAGTTTCAGTTCTTTTATCACAATGAGCAGCTCCATCATGTCTATTAATATAAATTAGTTCACATTAGTCCTCCTGGGCTTTTGAGCTACAGCACATCTGCTACACAAGCAAAATGGCTTTCCCTGTTCTGACATTCAATATAAAACTTGCCCTATAAAGTGCTTGACCTGTATCTGCAGGATGTTTTCTGCTACATGATTGGCTGAGAGTTGTATGAAAGACAGTATTTACAGATGTTCATAATAAACTAGTAGTTGAATGTATTTAGCATTTTATACATAAATAAATATCTAAATAAAATAATAGTTTAAATTCTACTTTTGACTTACACATTTTTGTCAGGCCTTGATTACAAACACAAAATCTGCGAGGCTGTGATATCACCAAATTTTATATAATATGCTCCTGAATTATGTGCTTGAATCGGTATGTATCAACAATTTTCATCTGGCTTTGGAAGTCCCCAGCATTACTTCAGTTTGAAGTACAGAGATCAGTATTTTAGCACAAGGAACCAATGATCAGTCACATAGAATGATGTAGCTCTGAAGCGCTGGCTCAAAGCTAAACTCCAGAGTCATGGTTTGGAGAGCCTCTTAGGCCATGGCAAATGGATTTAGAGTTTATCTTAATATGCTTATCCAGAATGGTCTTCTTCTCGTTACAATGCTAAATAGATATTTTTTCACTATGAAACTAACTGAAATAAACAAGTCTGACTCTGTTGATAAATTATTTTTCTTGAAGTAGGACTTCATATGTTGCCGGTGTTAGAGACTATTCAATGTAAGGGATCAAGTATTAAAAGTAATATTTAATTCATTTGATAAAATTAAGTGAATATTAAGCTATATATATATATATATATATATATATATATATATATATATATATATATATATATATATATATATATATATATATATATATCTTGGGAAACCATGTCTTTTTAAACCTTGCTTTTACACAGGGACATTGTCATGCTGGAGCCACTTTTTGGCCCCTAGTACAGCACACAAAGATATTATTGAGGAGGAACCACATACTATATGAGTGTGAAGGTCAGGTCTCCACAAACCTTTTCCCATAGGGTAAATATTCATTTGGTAACACTTCATAACTGCACATTTGCTGTATGGGATAATTTTATAAATTTACAGAGAAGATGTAATGTCTGGTAATGACAGGTAAGGACACAAGTACGAAGGCTATGTGATATTTATTAAGGAAAATCCAAATATAAAATTAATTGCAATTTATGACAGGCAGCCTACATTAAACTACGATAATCCATGATCAAAAGTTGAACAAACAACAAATACAGATAAACAGGAAGCACGGCTCAAATTTTAAATTACACAACCACATGAAAAACTATACAAAGACAGAACAGGGTATTCATAAACAAACTAATCCAAGGCTAAACACACAACACCTGGACACAATTGGGAAATACACTAATGACAGGATTGGTGGAGACAAGACAAGGCCAAAACAGCGTCACATCAAATCAAAACCATGCATTAGTTATGGCTAATTATAATTAGTGTGCACTGCTGTGCAATTATAAATTATGAAAGTGACGTGTGTTCAATTATAAAATTATATATTAGAAAACATAAACAGTGTAAACAATTCCTTTACTTGAACTCCTCATGATAATAATAATATACTAATATTGACTTGCAGATTTGAAAACCAGAGGACCTGAAGGAAACCTCCTATAATAATAATAATAATAATAATAATAATAATAATAATAATAATAATAATAATATGATGATGATGATGATGATGATGATGATGATGATGATTATGGTGATGATGCTCATCATGAGAATATAAAAGGTTTTCACATCATAAAAATGGTCAGAATAGCTTTGTATTGATTTGCAGTGGTTCCTTCATCAAAGGGGATAAGTGTACCACCCACAGCATCACACCACCAGATCCTCTCACTGGAAGAGTCGATCATTCAGTCTTGTACATTTCTTCACTTCACACCACACATGTACTCGCCCACTTGTCAAGAATATGGTGAATGATGACTCATCTGGCCATTTCATCATCTATGTACACCAGTGCCAGTGGTTTTTGCACCACTGAACTTTCACTTGCCTTTGTCTTTACGATCAATCCCCTATTTACTGATATGTTAACCATAAATCTACTGTAAATGTAGGTGTCACCTTTTTTACAGCTCATATTCAAACCCAGCCCGTCTCTGTAAGTGAAGCTGCCTCAATCCTTCTAATCAACCCTCTGAGTCTCTTAGATCTTTTCCTCTTGTCTTCTTGATCTAAAATTGAGGTCAACTGGCCTGCTCAGTGTTTTCACACTCCACAGAGCACAGTAGGATTTTAATTGCTTAATTGTATCATGCAGTACATCTGTCTGGAGGCATCTACACTCAATATGATTCTCCAGGCATTTATCAATTTTCTTTTTCCTTTAATTTATCATTTGTCTGAATGAAAATACTATTGACATGTTCATTCTTTCATGATGCAGAATACACCTTCTTCTGTATTGCAGTTTATTTACTCACCATTGAAACACACGTGCAGGAAAGAATGTTTATTTATTATCTAAAAAACACAGAAATCTGACACAGAAGTGCTTTTATTTCTTCATCTCTTAATAGAAATTTCTGTATATATTGCCATGCCCTAACAAATACTGCTGCCATAACCTTCTAGGACTGTCGTGCCCTGGAGCTGTTGTGCACATTTTGTATTTCTTTGGTATCTACATAAGGCTTGCTGCGTCATATGTTTTATCTAATGTCAACATGGGATTAGATGCTGAGTGCAGCTTGTCAGAGGAATTGCACCTTCTGCCCGACTATAAAAATATGGCTTTAGGTCATGAAGTTTTAAATGCAAGTGTTCAAGGGTGAATGCAAAAGCTTGTATCTTTAAACTGCAATGCGGCCAAACATTAGAATTCTAGTGCAGATCAGTGCATTAGTTGTATCTAGTTGAGCAAAAGTATGAATAATTCCACCTTGCTGTAAGAAGAATCTCAAAGGAGGATCAATCCGCCACTCTAGATTGGATCATCAGCCATTTTTGTGGGAAGAGCTGAATAATGCCAGAACCTATTTTTCTCAAACCTTTCATCAACTCTTTTATGTCCATGTAGGAACAAGCTGCTCGTCAATGTTTAATTGCAAAAAAAAAAAAAAGTTTGCCAGACTATGAGCTATGAGTCATTGCTTATTCTCTCTCAATGACCCACTCGTCGTGACTGCATGGCAATGCTGATAGGTTGAGTTTATATAACACTCACCGCCCTCTATTCAGCTAGTGCTGGAGCAGTAAAGCATGACCAAGAAGCAGTTCCTGTCAACCAGCAGCCTTCTTTATAATCAATGTGTTAA
The DNA here is from genome assembly GCF_030014155.1 of Tachysurus vachellii. Classification (NCBI taxonomy): domain Eukaryota; kingdom Metazoa; phylum Chordata; class Actinopteri; order Siluriformes; family Bagridae; genus Tachysurus; species Tachysurus vachellii. Next base: position 17,976,059 of record NC_083472.1, read on the forward strand.
ATTAATGCAGGTCTTTCTGAGACATATTAGATGATTAGAACATTAGCATCATAATGTTAAAATACAGTTTTGACACAACATTCATATGAATTATTAAAAGATAGTGTAATTTCAGCAAATTTCACAACCTTTAGAAACCCAGCTGTTAGATACAGATGTCCATGATAACTATAAAAGCTACTAGGTGTATACAGTACTGTAGTGTAGCACTGTACGGATGTGCTTTTGTGCTTGGTGCTAATGAAATAAAACAATGGGGTTTTGGTCATGTTTTTAAATTCATATACAAATTTCAAACGTGTGACATGCAGTGAAAAGCTAATAAGTAGCAAATTAAATAAATAAATAAATAAATAAATAAATCTTCTTAAATTATATTCATTCATTCATTCATTCATCTTCTACCGCTTATCCGAACTACCTCGGGTCACGGGGAGCCTGTGCCTATCTCAGGCGTCATTGGGCATCAAGGCAGGATACACCCTGGACGGAGTGCCAACCCATCACAGGGCACGCACACACACACACGCACGCCTTCACTCACGCAATCACGAAATCATTACGGACAATTTTCCAGAGATGCCAATCAACCTACCATGCATGTCTTTGGACCGGGGAAGGAAACCAGAGTACCCGGAGGAAACCACTGAGGCACGGGGAGATCATGCAAACTCCATACACACAAGGTGGAGGCGGGAATCGAACCCTGACCCTGGAGGTGTGAGGCGAACGTGCTAACCACTAAGCCACCGTGCCCCCTCTTAAATTATATGTCTAAGAAAATTTAATTTGGTATCAAATATTTCATCAGCACTATAAATAAAACTTTATTTATTTATTTATTGACTTTTTCTAATTATCAGCCTATAAATAAAATCTTTTTTTTATTTATTTATAGACTTTTTCTAATTATCAGCCTATAAATAAAGCTTAAAATGACAGTGAACCAGTGGACTCGGGACTGACTTGATTGTCTGATTATTAAGATGATTATTGTTTGAAATCATGTCATTATGTCTAGGATATTGTAATGTAGCAACTCTCATGAGAGAAAAACCAGAAGTAGAGACTTTCGATGCAAGCCTACTTCTGTAACAAAATTAGAGCCTTAAATTAGCCACAGACATCAGCGATGCATGAAATGATGTCCCGTGGCATGTTGCTGAGACCTTGAAGGGCAATGTGCACAGAAACAGTAATGAAGCCAAGACATAATTGTACATATGCAAAAGAGATAAACATACAGTTTCTACATTCTATACAATGAAATATCTTTTTATCATCTTTGTAAAAACAATGAAATATATATTTTTAATGAACACAAGTGAAGTAAATAGTAAAATGTATGATTAGCACATAAAAACATGATAATGGACAATTTGCAAAACCAATAAGTATTGATATGCACCTTCTGAAATTTCATTCATAACTAAAATTTCAGAAAGTTTTTGTCCATAAGCGGTAACATTGTTAACCTAGTGGGTGTAATGATTTTATTGTTGAAGTAATCTGGTGTCAGTTTGCATACAAAATCCTGTAGGCACAAAATTGCTAAAACAGATACCTGAAAAGATAATATACTGTCAACAGTCATTTCCTTTATTATCCAGAACCCTTAACAGCAATGTAACTCAAAACATAAATGTCTTACTACGAAATGATATTTTTGAATCTAATTTAAAGAAATCCTGAAACAATAAGAAACTAGATTAAATTAGATTAAAAAAATGTGCTTAGCAATTCTGGTGCTAATATGTTGTACAGTGCTGTATTTTCATCATGGTTGTGTATCATGCAGATATCACAGGGGTTACGTGGTTACTAAAGTGTTAAGAAAAGAATAAGAAAAGAAACAATCATAAACATAAGGGTCAGTCAGGTTTCAACCTTAGCTCAAACTAATTTTCTCACTCACTATTTTCCAGCAGTGTTCAATGGCGTAGTAATGAGACACTCAACATAGATTTTGTGGATACAGCAAAAGACTCAGTTCCTGAATTTTAGAATGCAGCTATACAAAACCTTCAGCAGTTACACAAGTTACAGCAGAGACTTGGTTTATCTGGTTAGTGATCTATGAGAAAATGAAGGCAATGGTATTAACTGCAGATTCAGCATGAACGTTAAAGCTTTAAAGCCGTTTCTATGTGAGAGAGGACAGAAGAGGAGACAAGATAACTGGACAGATTAAACTAAAGTGCCGCTGCATCTATCTCTTTAGTTAAAGATGAAAATATGGCCTGTAGGACTGTATCAGAAAATTCATCATTAGTAGAATTTTGGGATAAAATCAAGGTGAAAACAGAGCAACACCAAGCTGAAAAACATTTCAGTTCACAAAATTCTTACAAGATAAATGATACATTAATGAAAATTGCATGTTAATATAAAGATTAACTGGCTGGTTATTCAATATTGACATCATCTCTGTGCATATAAGACAATTATATGTACAATTACTGTAAGAAACACATTTTGGTTGTGGTATAACTAGAGTATGACAACTTCTCAGCAAATCCAGCAATACAAGCGCTTAAAAAGACTTCACTGCATATCCAGGTAGACTTAAGTACAATTTTCCAGACCATTGCTGAGTCTTTCATGGGAATCTAAGGGGGGAAATGGGGAACTAATTGAATTTTGCAGCCATGACTATGGCAACATCAAAGTCCAACTTGGAATAAAAGATTCAAGCCATCTAGCAGACTTATTCTGCTCCTGGCACTTTGTGTAATTCACTGAGCACTTCTGAGAAGAAGGAGAAGAGGGATTTTGAAGATGGAGTTATTTCGCGGGAAAAGATTTTTGAGGATATCAGCTCTCCTTAGTGGTTGTTACAGAAGCCCTGAACTGGAATTCAGCTGGAAAAAAGTGCAGTGCCATTATTTCAACTTAAGTATTTAGTCACTGTAATATATTATGTGTTAATTTAATATATCATTGTTTATATTCAGACATTTATTATTTTATTATTTATTATTTTTTGAATTAGTTAACTCATTATTTCAAGCTATTATATCATTTTCAATTTCGGATCTCATTATTTTGACATATTATCTTATTACAATACTTAATACTTAACATCCCACAATCTATATCTTTATTGATTACTTTATTGAGTATTAATTTGTGTTTACATGAATTTAATATCAATCTCAAAACAGCCAACTATGACTATTACAGAATTTAAGCAGTAGGGGTCAAAACCTTGACCACACCAGACTGCATTTTTAATTAATTAATTTAACCATAGATTTAAATTTGTCATCTGTCTTATGTACCATGTCTGATAGCAATTACGAATTGTTATTAACATAAACGTTTGTTTAATTAATTATTCTTGTTTAACAAGTGTAGGGTGATTACAACAAGATATTAACTAGAGATGTTTCAGTCAAAGTAATAAGATATTAAGACAGAAATAGTGCGCTAACGTTTTGAAATTTCTTGTGCTCGTACTATCACTAAAACGATGATCAGACAATTGTAGTGTCCAAAAGGTGAAAAATTTCTAGCTTTTTAATGCAGCCGATTAAGAAGTTTAAATAAAGCCAGCATCAAGGCCTACATTTTATGGTCGAATTTTGTATATCATTTCATGAATGACTCAGTGTTTGAGAAGCATTAACCTTAGCCTTAAAAACTGAAGCCATATATCGTCTGGTAATTTGAATGGTTAATTATGCTACTGAACTGAAAATACTTAAAAATTGTAGGACTTTTTAGTAAAAGCAATGGAATGGCTAAAGTATGAGTAAATAAATCATCTGGGGGCAAAAAGAAAAACAATGATTGGTTAATTGCTTCACAATTAATTTTTTATGTATATATCCAAATCCATGTGTCCTTTAAATGAGGAATGTATTTTTAAACAATTATATTAACTAACCAAGTGATCCATGCTGAGATGAACACAACCTCGATTATCAACATTATTTAAGGAAATGTAATGATAGTTGGCTGTTGGGGTTTCAGCAGCTTGCTAGGTTTGTTAGCTAGCTAACTTGCTTATGTTCTTAATTCATACAGCTACATAGTTAGCCGTCTAGCTAAGATGCCCTTTAGACATTTATTTTATAATAGAGTGTTATTTTAGACTGTAGCAACACTTAGATATATTTAACTCAGCAGGAACTCATTATGGAATATCAAAGCGAGATCTAAAGAAAAACATCAGACTATAAAACATCCAAAGATCTAGCTAGCTAGTTTAGCTCACACAGCTGGTTAATAGCTTCAAAACCTGCGCATGGTTCTGCTGGATGTCGAGCTGTCAAATGTCGATATCTCCACAGGTTTTGGCTCATTTACTTTACAGATCATTATCATGCTGTTTCCTTTAAAGCATTTAAAACTGAAAATACCTGATAAATTGAGCCAGGGATGCTCATCTGTCTTCAGTCTCAGACATTACTGCTGCTGACTAAACGTTTGGCACCTGATGTGTAGACGTACAGCAGGAGACTGCTTTGTTATGTTTCAGTCTCAAAATTGAATCTTTTTTTTATTTGTATACTCTCTATAATTTGGTTCACAGAGTTAAATTTACAAATCACTAAAATGACACATAATAAAGTTTTTTTTTTTTAACTCTATTTTGTAGGTCCCATTACATTGAACCAGGTTCTCAAATACTGGTAGTGAGCAAACATAAGTTAACAGCACCCACAAAATGCACACGAGCAGACGTTCACACAGTGTTTAGACTGCACATCTGCTATTTATATAGAAATCAAAAGTCTATTGTGTACATATGCCTTTACAACAAACATTACATAGATAGTGCTATTTAAGCAAACGAGCAGCTGGGAATGTAAAATAAATAAGCCCGGTGTAGTTTCGTCTGTTTCTGCAACAATTTTCTCTTCCATAAAAAGAGAGAGCAGCTCTGTCTGACCTTTCCTATGGTTTCTATGACAACACAAATGGGTAAAGGAATTCGAGTGTGTTCAATACATTTCTCCGAGCTGTAAGCATTTAAAACAGGAGCGTCTTCTGAACAAGAGCTTGATAATAAATGCAACTACATCCCCAATCTAGAAAAAATAATGAACATAACGCTTTGTTTTTCTTTATCATATTTGCTTCCGGCTCTGTCTTGTTCCCAAATAGTATGTGAAGTAGCAACAATAAATCTAATTTATTCAAGCATTGCTTTAGATAGTAATTTGACTGCGGCTGTATACACAACAAAACACCAAATCATATTTATAGCATTTAGTAGACGCCCTTTTCCAGAGCAACTTACATTTTATCTCATTTTTATGAGCAATCAAGGGTTAAGCGCCTTGCTCAGGTTCCCAGCAGTGGCAGTTTGGTGGATGTAGGAATTGAACTCACAACCTTCCAACTGGTAGCGCAACACCTTAACTACTAGGCTACCACATCCTTACATCATATGAGAAGAATTCACAGGTAGTCCCTCTTGATTTAACCAAGTTTTTTCTGCACCAAGTGACTTGTTTTTTTTTTTGTTTTTTTTACCTGATTTTTAAGACTCATAGGGAATGGTTAAAGGTCTATGAATTTTAAAGAAAGATAATCTATTTTTAATAAATCTTGTTTTGTCACAGAGAATTATCTGAGAACTCTTTCTCCCTGAAAAAAATCTTTGAAGGCTTTTAAAGAAAGACACTGGATTGAACTTTTTTTGCACCTTGTTACTTTTAGCTCATTATAAAGGTTCAACTAAAAAGTGCAATTTTATTTGAATAGTTCTCACAGAAATCATCTGAAAAATCCTCGCTAGTCTCTTTACAGATGAAATACATTATTTAGCCAAAATTATGTTGAAACCTGACCATCACTCCCAATTGTGGGCTTTTAGCAAATTATTGAAACTAAGAGGTCATAATTTATCCCTATGTACAAAATGTTTGTACAAAACTTTATGAAGACATAGACTACAAAATTTAGAATGTGGGAACACAAGTGACAGACACTAAAACCTGATCTCAAACCCACTGAACACCTTTGTGATGAACTGGATTGCTAACTGCTCCTTTGACCTTGTTGCTTGACAATAAAAACAATAATGATAATTATTAATAATAATAATTGTGTTTGATCAGATTTACACAAATCTTTGGCCCTTGTAGTGTATCTGTACAGCTGCATTAGATTGTCAATGACGCCACTGAAACTACTTTTAAAAACATCATGAATTAATTTGTTAGCATAGGTGAGAACAATTTATTAAAGAATTTATAAGTGCTATGTTTCCCAGACTGCCTTTTATCAGCATTGACATGTCTTGTTTTAAGCGTGAATTCCCAAAACAATATTTTGTCAAACTTTGGACATTATCTGTCCTTATGTGATTCAGAGATGTGATTCATGTCTTCAAAATGAACACAGAAGTAAAAGTCTATCTGGACGGAAACACACTGAAAGATATTACAAGACAAATCTTCATTTATTATGAAGAATTGGTAAATTTTGGATTAAATGAAAACTACAGGGTTTTGTGTGTTCCTTAGAAAAACAAACTCAAATATAAGCTTCAATCCTGAGTTACTGTGCAGATTTTCCACATTGTTGCAACCCTACCACCCGTAGTGGAACCTAATATGTGCTTTTGCTGTTGTAGCTTGTCCACCTCAGTTTTGAAGTATCCTGCATTCTGAGATTCCTTTCTGCTCACCACAGCTGTAAAGATTGCTTATTTCAAGCTAATATAGACTTTCCTTTATTCATTCTTGTCAGCCCTCTCTCATCAAAAAAGGAGAAAATCTGCATACTGTATATTTTGTGTTTTACGTATATATTTGTGTAAACTTTAGAGACTGTGTGTGAAAATTCCCTTACGATGAGAGGTTTTTGAAAAACTCAAACCAGCCCATCTGGCACCAACAAACATGCCAAGGTCAAGGTCAATTAGATAAAAATTTTCCCCATGCTGATGTTTGATGTGAACATTAACTGAAGCTCTTGACCTGCATCTGTGTGAGTTTATACATTGTACTGCTGCCATATGATAAGTTGATTGGATAACTGTAAATGGGAAAGTGTACAGGTGTTCCTTTTGAAGTTCCTATTAGAGTGTACGCAAAACAGATTTTAATATAATTTCCCAATATTCAGTAAGTACCTGATAATCTACATTTTGAAATATCATGTAAAATTGTAGTCATGTACTGTAAATAAAGTCATTATTCAAGCTTATAATTAGAAACACTAAAACATGCTGTAGCTAATCAGGCTGTGTCCCAAAAGTCCCGTCAGTTAAGAGAGAGAGTCATCTGGTGTGCTTGATATGGGTCAGCTTGCTTTTCTTTTTTTTTTTCAGATTCTGTTATCTGTAATCAGACAGGAGATTGAAAGTCAAATGCACTCCTGAATGATTCTGAGATGCTATTGAAAAGCTGCACTCCTCTTGCTTTCTAATTAATAGTGAAATGAGGAAAAGGAAGAACAGCAGACTACTAGACCACGTATTATTTCAACATGTATACCTTGCTGTAAATTTTAAGCAATTCTTCTACAGTGCTTTAACTGTGCAAGCTTGTGCAATTATTATTATTATTATTATTATTATTATTATTATTATTATTATTATTATTATTATTATGCAGCATTTATTTATTATTATTATTTTTTTAAGGGCATCTTGTTTTTAGTCTTAGTTTCTCTAGCCCTTTTTTCTCTAACCGTTAAAATGGGAGAAAGAAGGGAGGATGAATTAAGGGTATTCATAGCACAGGCAAATTTCCAGAGGAAGGCATCAACAAAATTGGAGTGATGAGATGGGAAGAAAGCTTAATTGTGCCAATTAGGAGTTTTTTCACCTCCTCATCATTTTTTCAGCTGGGTCAGTATCCGAGCAAGGTGGCATTTAGATAGAAACTAAAGAAAGAAAACAACCTGAAGCCATGTGTGGTGTTTGGGTCAAATTGTCCTGATTGATAAGTGTTTGGCATTTGTTGCAAATCATCCTGTCAGGAATAGCTTGGACTTTTACGTCTTGAGGGACGTTTTGGCAAGTTTAATTTTGTCTTGTGCCATGTGCTTTTGTTCACGTGTGTTTGCCCCACCCTATCCTTAATCTGTTCCCATCTCTGCACACCTGCACACATGTGTGTCAATGATTGTCCTCCCTATATATACATGTTGTCTTGTGCTTGTTGTTTGTTAAATGCAAACTTTGCATCATTGTTATTTATATTGCTTGGGATTGAGATAAAGACAATATTTTAAACAATATAATGACTTTGGTTTTATATATATACTGTATATATATATATATATATATATATATATATATATATATATATATATATATATATATATATATATATATATATATCTTTTAAAAACCCCAATAATGTCCCAAATCACTTTAAACTGAAGTGTCCAAAGAGTGAATGTAACACAGATCATAATGTCAAACAGAGCTTATTGTAAAATTTGTTTGAATATTTTATATTCATATATGAAACGATGAAATGTTTTTGTTCAAAAGTTCCAGTAACACCAATGATGTATTATTTAATTCATTGAACTAATTATACATTATTTAAACAAAAAAAAAAAAAAAAGAAAATTCCAATTAAAATATACTTAACAAATTGTTATCATACTTTACATTTGAAATCATTATTTCCAATCAGAAACTCATGGACACACTTAGATTCTGTTATATGACTCCAAACATATAGGCATAGGTTCCTTCTCAGAGAAAAAAAAAGCATTCATCCTTATAATTGCCAAGAGGAGCCAGCTGCAGCTGTAATTAAATGAATAATCATTAACTAAATTAATGACAAATATCCTCTCCATCCTGAGTTAATCTCCAAATCAGCTTTTGTCCCTAAGATATACATTCACACTAAAAATAGCAAAAAGACAGTGCTCCAAGACATTTTTTATCTCTCCAGCACCCTGAGTGAAATGAAAAATCACTTTATGCTTTTCTTAAGGCAGCAATGGTACATTGTGCTGTTACTGATGCAATGAATGTGCAAGACTTTTATTGTAAAGTGGTTTTTGCCTGTTTGTGCAGCAATTTCATTTGTGGTGCTGGTGAACTGCCTTCTTATCATATCTGGCATCAGCTTTATTGCATATAAAATTGCTCTGTGAAGACTGTCACAAGCCAATATTTTCCAAACTCCATTATTAATCCACAAAATCCTTGCCTTTGAATTACATCCAATGATAATTTAGGTTTAGACAAAAATAAGCACTATAAGTTACTTCAGCACTGAAAATAATTTGTCCAGTCTGTTCTTCTCTTAGATCACTACTTACATGTCCTTTTTTCTTGAGCCCTTACAATGAACCCAGAGGCAATATGTAGTACCCCTTTACTTACATAGCAAGTGAAGCATCAAGGTCTCCACTAAATCGCTCTAAAAATCTGTTCCCACACACCATTGAATGCACAATTGCTTTTCAGTTCTTTGAATACATTCAGATGCAATGGAAAAGACAGGCTCTGTTTAATTAAAGTGGCACATAATATTTTCCCGCAGTGACTGCAGCAGTCCTCCTTGGTGTTAAGCTTTATAAAGAAGAACAAAGAGTAAATAAATTCATCACACATCATTCAATAAATAAATGAACATGAAATAGCACCAGACTGCTGGCTATAAAAGCAAGAAGGCAAGCAATTTTTGGGTTTATCTTAGCACAGCAAATGCAGGAATAACAATTCCTTAAAAGCCAGGAAAGCTCTAACCCTCTGAGACCAGTGGGCTCGTTACTGCTAATGGGTTGAAAAGAATACAACAAAAGACATAAACTGACATTTTAGCTGGTTTAGTTGAGCTTCTGTACACCTCTTTCACTGGCTCTCTGTTTCTCCTTCTCTCCTCAGTATTGCTGAAGGTTATACATTAATGAGGCTTCAAAGCTACCAAATGTGTAAAAGCTGAACAGGGTACATAAAGCAGGCATCAGAATATCTGTTTTTCTGCAGCTAAAGGAGGCTGCAAAGGTACACTGAGCTGTACTAATGAAATGTTTTTCACTTACTGCTTCATTCTGTCTAATCACACATACCCCAGGCTATTTAATTCAAATAATCAACCATCAAAACACCTAACCCAAGCTCAGACAGTGCTTTAACAGTAGAGGCACCCATGGCATTCCCAATTATTCATATACTCTTTAACTACATTGGCTGAGTTGAGATCTTTTAAAAGTGAAAGAGCTGTGCCAACACCATGGGCACATGCAGGAGACTGATAAAGTTGTTATTGGCAAATATCCTTAATGCTGCCTGAGTAGGGGCTTAGTAATCCTTCTGTTGTCTCAGCACTCCCCTATTAGTCTCCCAGGACTCCAGGACTCCCCGCAACAATCAGCAGCTGCTCACAAGACGATAACAATAGATTTTGCTCTGCCCTTGCATCAGCCTATTGGCAGAATTGACTGCAATTATCATGACAGTGGAGAACCAGTGCTATATTCTATTTTTCTCAGAATAGCCCAAGAAAGTCATAGAAAAAGAATGGTGACTTGGTTAGTGCACCTTTGCTGCCATGGAATAGGATTTGCATCAAGGAATCTGTGACCTCATCATATCAAGAATCAATATATCAAGGACAAACTGGAGTTTAATATTACGGGTTGATTACTGTGAAGGCAACAAAATGATGTATTGTGATATTTCTATTTCTGGTTGAAAGACTGCCGGGCGTATTTTTTGCTTCTCACTGGAGCTCTTTTTGTTTTATTGTTTTTGCAGTTTATTGTATTTGGCTACTGGTTGTGGCAAAGCTCCAGACCCAAGCTTGAGATCAGCGGATTTCCCCTGTCCTTGATATCCCATGCGTGATGTTTGTCCACCTGATCAGCATGGATGAAGTGGTGCGTCTGATCATTTCCGCATGCCGGTTACGTGCATCGATGGCAGGGAGTGTGTTGTCATCGTTCTCAGTGGTCCTGGGGCTGCTCAGCCATCTGTTCAGTGATGTATCTGTGTTCGCTGTGTGGGGTGCTTGTGCAGCTCGGTGATTTTGTGGATCCATGGTGCAGTGTTCAGAGACGTGGTACCAGGTGGTGCTAGGGCTGTGCTGGCTGCACCAGAATAAGTGGTCTCTGGAACTGTGAGAAACTACATCACTAAAATTACATCATGCCAGCTTTTGAAGGATTCAACTAAACAGTCTGTCTGTTTGTTTTATTTGATTGATTGTTTGTTTATCATCACTTTTAGTTTATTTCGGTTTCCATATATACATTTTATTTTATTACTTTAGAAATAAACACACTCAATAAGGGTATAAGGGCACTAGTACAGTAAGTGCAGATATTTATTCTAATGTCCATTCAGATTATTGCCATTCTGTAGAAGCCTAATGTTGAAGCTTGAGTCCTGCCCATCAAAGCACATACACAAAAGCTGATGAACTTTGGTGTCAGCCATGTTGAAAATCAGAAGAAAGTAGGCCAAGTCTCTGACTCTTCTCTCTTTGTGTCACAACAAAGCAGTTGAAAGAGTCTCTAACCCCTGACCCTGTTTGTCAGTCGAAAGACTGCTTCGAATCACAATATAGACCATCTTGTTTCATTCCAGAAGGAGGTAGTGGCCTATGGATGTACAGCATGTTCTTAGCCAGAATGTAGTGACAATAAAAAGTGTTGGAAAAATAGCAAAGCTAATTCCTAGTAGCAAGGTGATTGTGTAATTTTGCTAAATAATAATGATTTCACTATTGAGCTAAATGATTATGGTTCCTATTTTAGCCATTATTGTGAAGTCTTAATAATGATAGCTGAGTAAAGATAATGACCGTGATTTGAAGTGTTTAAGCAGGAAATCAAGAATGTGTAATAGATGTGTCTTAAATGTTAAACCTCTCCTTGCTGAAAAGTAAAGTATAAGCAGATGTACTGTTATGTAAAGATATAAAGAAAAGGAAGCTGTGGCTGGTGCCTACAGAACATATATTGCATCTACTAAGTTGCTTACAATATGACACATGGTATAACCCTCCCACGGAGGCTATGAGGTCAACCATGCTATTTTCAACACACCTTCATGAAGCTGAATGACACAAGCAGCATTGTGTAAAGTACGCCACAGTCAAAGCCAAGTGACAGTAAACATAGCTTTCAGAGAAATGAAAAGATCCTGAAAGGAGAGAATTGTTAGAATAACTTTTAGTAAGATTGCTCAATGAGAACATTGATTTTGTTTCAAAAGAATTACATATCAAAATTAATGAAGAAGAGAAAATAATCATTAAATTTAATCAGACAGGACAAACGCAGTGCACATCAGATATTCATTACATACATATAATAAAATGTACCAGTGTTCACAGCATAACAAATTTCCAATTTTGTGTTCCATAAACTCATCATCCAATTTATTAGGAACACCTCCACAACTACACGTTCGTTCAGTTATCCAATGAGCCAATCACGTGGCAGCAGTGCAATGCAGACAATTATGCAGATACAGGATTCAGATACATATAGCAGCAAACATCCCAGAACATTTCAGCCCAAAACCTGTTTCCCTCAGCAAGGAGGTTCAAATGTGGCCATAGATAAAGCTTTTAATAAGATGATCCACCAAACAAACTTCATCTCAAACATAATAAAAAAAATATTGTCTATTAAGAGGAAAGTCTAAATGCACAAAATGAACAATATACAGGAGATTAAAATGTTTTGCATGAAGGAACAGTGTTCTTCAGGTCTGCCAAGTGTCCACAACCTTGTTAGACATTACAGGAAATGATTCAGTGCTGAAATTCTTTCCAAGCTAGACATAAAAAAAACCTTAATTATAAGAGTAGAAATATTTTTAAAGCAAGTTTATGTAGATGAAATCTTTACTGCTTAAAAAAACGTCTTTATTTGATCACAACATTTTTAAAATGATACTATAAAGTGTCCATTATTAAAAATGTTATCTTCAGAGCTGGAAATATGCTGAATATAATCAAAGTATTTCGTATTATAACATTAAAATAAAAGAAATATAATTTAAAATTAAATCTAATTCCAAATATTCTAATTTAAACAGAAAAAAATATTTTCAAGCCTTAAACTGTTACCAATAGAAAAAAATATTTGTACAGCTTGGAAATAGTAAAAAGAAAATGTATGGAAAAATAGAACTTATTCATTTTAATATTCTATGCTCTTCCATAAACTAATCCTAATATGCTTTGTCCAAGGCTGACATGAGCAACTTAGATGGTACTAACTGTGAAAAGTTGAGAACACTTAATGGAATATGTAATCAGCCGTCTCTTTTTTGTTCTGAGTTAACTCCACATTTTATTGCTCAATCCTTCCTCATTTCCATATGTAAGAGGACAAAAAGCCTACTTTGTGTGTGCCACAAGGATTGTGCATTAAAATTTAGCTTTCTACTCTTTCCACAACCACTGCAAGCTTTGTATTAAACAATGAACAACAACATCAACATCAACAACAACAACAACAACAATAATAATACTACTACTACTACTACTACTAATAATAATAATAATAATAATAATAATAATAATAATAATAAAAAAAACTACAGTGTACAAACATTTTTTGGGGGGTTGATAAATACAATACGAATGAACTACATATCATTTACTTACCATTTTGATCAACTGCAGTATGTGATTTGGAGTAAAATCAACACCAGCTACCCAATTTTATTTAATGAAAAACACACTTCAGAAAAGTGATTAAATTGTACTTAACATTCTGTATTTTATGAAGTACGTGTAAATTTCAAGTAAAATCTATCTGATACAAAAGCCTCATAAAATCTACACTATTAAATTACAATCATGCAGACATACACATTAGTCAAAGCTCATGCTGAGGGAAGCCTGCAGGAAAACCGGTTCTTTCTGGTTCTTTCTGGTTCATTTGAATTTCTGGGGCACTCTGGACATTCACAGGATGTGGCATTTAGAAATGTTATTTAAGGTAAGACTTTGCCTCTGTGATAAAAAGTCTAGTTTTATATATGCAAATTTCAGTATTTGCAAATCTTGATTATTGCTAAACTAAGGTGAACTTGGTGGTTAATGCTAATTTCTGTACTTTTTTGGGTTAGCTTTATTCACCTGGTGCATTGATTCTTAGAATTATGCTAAGGTTTAGATTCATGCATGTCCTACACATATTTTTACATAAATTCTAGCTAGCTAGTAGGTTACTACTCCTTAGCCTACTAATGTAACTAGTAATATTACTTATAAAGCAATCTTGACTGTAAATCGTGATATGTATATTAATAATATTAGCTGCAATATTCCCTGGAGCTTAAAATTCCTCAGAGTTTCCACAGATGTTCTGCAAATTTGAACCAACAGGCATTCAGCCATTGCCCTTTTCGATTCAGATGCATTGAACATGAGTACAGCCATCATAAACATTCAGTCCAATTCGGTCATCCGCAGTGTTGAACTTAGATTCGATGAGTATTAAACTTTTATTGGGTTAATAAGCATATACAAGGAAGGTTTTACCAAATGTGAATTGCAGGTGTTACATACAAAAATTTCTTAATAAAATATGAGGTGAAATGCAACGAATATATATATTGAAGACATACAAAATAGCTATAATTTAAAAGGAAAGTAAACATAAATTGTTAGGCATTACATGGATGGGATATGTTATATTTTTCAAAGATTAACTGTGTTAGTGATCGTTGTTACATTTATTACATTAAGGCTAACTTGAACTGATGATGTAATAACCTTCACTTGAGCGAAAGTTGCCGGTAATTCCCCATGGCATAATCAATGAGGGTGTGTTCATACCAGTACATACATGCAACGCTTTATTCAGTCTATCACGTTGATTTTGCTTCTACTTTTGTTTATACTGATGCCATATGATTATGTTCTGTCTTTAATAATCTTGAATGAGTTACAAAAATTCTTCTAAATCCTCCAGAGGCTCAGTCTAGACCTATCACTCACAGTGGCAAACAGTTGGGGCCTGTTCATTAAGTTCCCCTTAATTTATCTTTATTGTGTTTTGGCTGGGGGGAGGAATTGGTCATAATACACTGACATTTCATCATTTTCAAAATGTTGGCCCCTGAATCGTAAGCTGTTAATCAAAGCCAGAAGTAATGTGCCATTTTAAATGCACGATCCCCATGGCCATACATATTGAATGTGACTTCCCTGTTCCAGGTATGCCTTGCTTATGAATCAGCAAAAATCTAACCTTTGAAGACATTTTGTCTTTGATTGCGTTTGCTGAAAAGACTCTTTATGCATATAAAAAACTTATGCCTTGCCCATTTCTGTTAACTTCTTCCTCATTGTTCTCATCTTATAATAATGAGTAGAATGTTTTTTATAATGTTTCTCTTTAACACTAAGGTTCAGATGTATAGGTACAGGCACAGTACATGCTTGCAATGCATCTAATATTCATGTTGTATAATGCAAACCTCATAATAAAAGCCACCTTAAAACACATCCAACCATACAGCTATAAAAGCATCACATTCACTAGCACATTTTCTTCCTGGTCTGGGTTGGTGGTTTAAATTAGGCTACTCATTTGTTTAGATTTTGGGAATAGCACCTTTTTTTTTTTTTTTTAATTTTTTTTAGAAAATATGCAAGGTGCTAAGAAAAATAAACCCTGTAAATTGTATTAACAAAGCATAACCCTAATCCCATGAGATGAATGAGCAATAATAAATTTCCCCTATGTGTGACTGGTGCGTCCATGGAGCCTTGTGATGGGCTGACATCCCATATTAGTGTATTCCGTCCTCATTCCTCATGTCTAGGGTTACTAGGATAGACTCCAGGACAGAAAGTGAGTAAGACTTACTTTACAAGAATCCTCAAACTGCTTTATCTGTCCAAATTAATTGTGTTGAGTCAATTGGATTTATTTAAATTAAATTATTTTGTGCAAAAAAAGGAGTGTCAGAGAGAGCGAGAGAGAGAGAGAGAGAGAGAGAGAGAGAGAGAGAGAGATGGCAATAAATGAAAAATTCCTGACAGAAAGAAGTAAAAAGAGGCAGAGTAAGCTAGAAAGATAGAAAGATATTGAGAGAGAGAGACTGAAACAAAACAAAAAGAGATTGTGACATAAAGTAGTGCAATAAAAGACAGAGGACAAGCGGGGGGTTGTTGGGATGGGGACAGAGAGAAGGAAAGGGTGAAGAGGGCTTGACAGGTACATTCCGAGAGGCATGCTGAGTCAGACAAAGCTCAATTTGTAATTTATAAACAGTCTGGCCACCTGAACCTGATCTGAGAGCAAATATCTCACAATACTGCAGTGACACAGCCACACCTCTCCACAGTCCATACATTACCTCAGGATGCCCTATGAGTCATCAAGTCTTTGCATGACATTAACGTAACACAGCACCGAATCAAATAGAAACATTTACTGACTTACAGTACATCTTTATGATTGTATTCATGTAAGTTTTGGGCTCTGACCACATCCTTTCACTGCTGTTTTTATTGCTGCAGTATGTTCTAAGGATCTAAATTACCCCCATATCCCTTAAAATAATCTTTTTAAACACTTTCAATGGCAGTTCAGAAGCTTAGATGATCAAACCAAGAGTTATCAGAATACAAATAATATTTTACTAGTAACAAAGCCAATTTATTTAATGGTGAAAAGATGTGGAAGACAAAAATGGACACATGGCATAGCTGACTGGCTTATAAATAATGAGAGCTGGATCCAGCTTAGCATGATGACCAGGAGTAGCATATCGTTTCATCCAATGTCAGTGTCAGAGAGAAAGGGACTCAGTAGCAGCCAGGAGCCTGCAGACCTTTGTGGCTTTAACAACTTGAATAAATATGACGTAAAACCAACCAGCCATAACATTAAAACCACCTTCCTAATATGGTGTAGGTCCTTCTTCTGCAGCTGTGGTGTGGTATCTGGTAACAACACATTAGCATCAGATTCTTTAAGTGCTAAAATTTGTAAAGAGGATTGGACCTCTAAAGTTTGGACTTGTTTGTCCACATACAGTATGCACATGTTATCCTGCTCAAAGGGGCCACTTATGTTAGATAATACCGTCATGCTGAAGTATATACTAGTGTCTTCAGCAATGTTTAGTTAGTTGTTATGTGTCAAATATAACATCCACGTAAATGCCAGGATCCAAGATTTTCCAGCAGAATATTGCCCACAGGGTCACACTGACCACCGTCTTCCCTTCTTCCCATAGCACATCCTGGTATCATCTATTCCGCAGGTAAGTGACATACTTGGGCTTGGACTTCCACAGGATGTAAAAGAAAATGAGATTCATCATAACAGGCCTTCGTCTATTGCTCCATGGTGTCATTTTGATGCTCACATGCACTCTTTCAGTGGTTGACAGAGTTTAAAACAGGTTCTCTGTCAGAAAGCTGCAATACACTATAAGTTATGACGCCTTTCTATTATAACCATCATTAACCTTTTTCAGAAATGTTTGCTGCTATAGCTCTTCTGTGCGATCAGACCAGATGCTTTCACACCCCACATGCATCAGTGAGCTTTGGGTGTCCGTGACTCTTTTGCTGGTTAATTGGTTATCATTCTTTGGAACACCTTTAGTACAGTAGATACTAACCACTGCATATCACGAACTCCCCACATGACCTTACATTCTGAGGCTCTCACACTGTCGTCTTCCCATCACAATCTGGCCCTTTCCAGAGTCACTCAGATCCTTATGCTTGTCCATTTTTCTCGTCTCCAGCACGTCTATACTTCTATAACTTCTACAACTGCCTAATATATTTTAAATCCTGAAAGTCACTTTGGGAGCTGTGATTCTGTGCATAAATGGACTGGCTGCCATCATAAACTGTTGTATTTGATATTCACCTCACAATCACTCATCCATTGCCAAAAGCATTTAAACAGTCTTTGAAAAGGCTCTAATTCACATTCACATTATTACCAAAATACATGTCTAACGTGTATCTACATTCTTTTATTTAAAATGCATTTTTGAATGAAATGCCTTTAGTAACTGTTATACTTCTGTTTCAAGTTATTATTTTAGATCTAATCATTTTTAATCTGTATGATGTCTATTCCTGATTTTGCAGCTGCAGACAAAAATACACATCATAAAAACATATCTCAGATACTGAAATCTGAGATCTTAGAAAGCGTAATGTGATGTGCTACCCAGCCTATGATTTAGGGTCTAACACTGCTACTACACTCAGCTAAAAGTCACTAATAGAACAATGGCACAGAATTATGTAAAACTCATCAGACAAAAACAAAATGAATAGTGCCAATTGCAAAACATTTAGAAAACATCTGAATGGAGAGAAACATATCATTATTAATTCAATTAAAGTAGGTTTCTGTATAAGCAACCTCATTATCTTCACAAGCCTCAAACACACTGATTGTTGATTTAAGTAGATCATAGTAATTCTCTAGCATTAGATGATCTTCATACAAGGTTTTTTGGGATCATCTTGTTCAATAATCTGTAAAACTACTGCATTCACACAGTCTAAACTGGCTTTAGATGTCATTTTACTGCAAAGCACTGTTAGTATCATACTACACAAAACATGGCAATCAATGGATTGCCATTTTATTCAGTGATATCACTGAATACATTTTAGGCAGTAGTACAGTCACATTGAAGTCAATCAAACTATACACCATCTTGATTGTCTACAGCTAACCCAACAACAAAGCAATGGCCTTGTTTGGTAATTGTAAATGTAAAGCACAATACTATTATAGAACATTTTCACAAAGCACTTCACAGCACTTAAGATAAAGTCTTTGGTTAACAACTGCTCAGGAGGATACACATGCCATTATAGATAGTGTTTACACATTTGCATGGGGCATTTTTTGTGTAATTAGCAGCTATTGTGAGTGAATCCCATGCCTGTAGAAAATGACTCTATTCAGTTAATCAAAGGCTGCAATCACAGGGGTGTTTACACCCTGTGAATCAAGCAATCTCTGTTTATAGCCACTTTTTTTAAAGAAAATTTACCATTGTTTTTTTTCTGCTTCTCCGCTATGATTTATTGGCTGATATCGTAGAAGAGTATATATGACTCTTTTTTTCTGTTTCTCCCCAATTTCACAGCAATTTTCACCAACCGGGAAAGGTGAAGGCAAGCACATGCTACCTCCAAGACACGTGAAGCCAACCAACCGCATCTTTCCACATTGTTGCTCATACTGCGTCAAAGGACAGTGCTATCACACTTAGAGAAAAGAGCCCTATTACACATACATGAGCTCACAGACATGCATGCCTCTGTGATTGACAGGGGAGAGAGAGAATGTCATTCCTCCCACTCAGAGAGCATGGCCAATTTTGGCACAGCTGGCTGTGGCACCTTGAGGATTCTTGACACAGGACAAATGGTTTTTTGGCTGCTCAGCTCAGGGGTTTTTCAAGATACTATAGTATTAGTCATCCAGCACCAAGCTTTACACAAAAATCCATTTTGTACTGATGCCATGCTAGAACTAGGGCTAAACAGAACAGACGACAAAAATCTATTGGTCTTACAATAACAAGAATCTTATTATGAAGAGGATTCATATGAGGTTGTTCTATACATAATTGTAATCCTCATAGAAAAAGATCACATGCATGGGACACAATGCAAGAATTCACAATTATTCCCGCATTCTAGTGGAGTATGTATAAACGCCCTTTAACAGTACTGCAGCAATTATGGTGCCTTACATACAAGTATTCGCATCTTTTGGATCTTTCCCCATTCTATAAATTGGGATTATATATTCTAAACAAAAAAAAAGCCCTTGCCAAAAAAACTGAAGTGATTTATTTGCTTCTCTGACTAATGCTCTCCTTATCTTTAAGCAGAGTCATGGCTGTCTTTTCATTTTGGTTGAAATAATAATGGACTAATGATCCTTGGTCTTTATGGGGCTATTTGTTTCGGAATGTTGCATAAAAACTCAGGAATAGGTATATTTATAGTGAGAACACAAGTGGACTCAATTTACACTAATTATGTGATTAATTTACTTCAGAATTATGGGCCATTTTGTGTAGATTCATGACATACTGCATAATTGCAAGGAAGGTAATTTTAGTTCCAGCGACTAACACTACAAAAAGAAGAGCGGTTCAAGGGGGATGAGTACTTATACAAGCCTCTATATATCTTTTTTTTTAATACAGACTATCTTCAAACACTGTCCATTATTGGGCTCTTTAAAAGCTTAAAAAGTCTTTCTTAGTAATTACCATAGCTCAGTTTACTGCGATAATAGTGAAAATGTCAGTGGAAGGTCTGATCTGATCTGACAGTCCAATATGCACCAAGGTCACAGTATTGCTTAAGTAGTGTCACTTCAGATAAATTAGGTTAATGGCATTTTAATTTATTTATTTATTTATTTATTTATTTATTTATTTATTTATTTATTTAGTCGCTTCTGTGTGGAAATGTGTAATCACATTATAGCATCATAACTGCTACCAATTTGCTTATATGAAAAACTACGAGTTCATTGTAAACAGGATTCAGTGCATTATATTTTTTAAAATGAGTAGTATCTCTATAACATTGTGTCTTCTGTGAGCACACACAGAACATGGTATGATCATAGCTCCTATATTTAAGCATTAAAGGAAAAAGGCATGGGATGGACAATCAAGAGGACACTTTGCTCCAAGCCCAAATCAATGGACTCCTTATCTAGAAGTCATCAGATTTTTTGAGAGACTACAGGGGTAATTGAAAACCTGGCAACAGAGGGACTATGCATATCTTTTATACAAATCTATTGAATAGACTGCCTGACCATGACTTTCTGCGATGGCTCATTTATAAAGTTCTATCTTAATTTATTGCCTGCCATTATAGAGTAAATAATAATTTATGCAACAAAACAAGAGTTAAAAGAAAAAAACATTGATTTCACCTGCGTATATCAACATTAAAGGAAATGTCTGTTTATGAATCTATGTTTTGTCTGATGAAAGTGATTCTTATTACCTTTGAAAGGAATCAGAAAAAAAGTAAAAGTGGAGCTTTAAGTAAAAATGGAAAACTTTATGTAAAAATATAATATGGGTTAGGCTTTCAAACAGAGCATTTGGTTTAGGCACTATGCATTTTTATAGAACATTTTGGCAATATTTTACGACTATTGTATTATTGTCAGAAAACAAACAACAACAACAAAAAAAAAATGGTTTCCATTACCTTTCCAACAAGAACAACACTACTTTTTTTCCATCAAAAATGAATAAGGTTTGGATGTCAGTAAAGAAAGTAATATACTATATAATAGGTTGCTTATTTAAAAAAAAAAGTTCAAGATTAATTAAACCTAATATTTGGCTAAATTAATTTTTTCCAGCAATTCACTAACACAAGTCATCAATGCATTAATTCTTTACTGTTTACAACAGTATTCTGTATTATTACAACAGTAATAATTTTATTCAAATGAATAGATTGCAAGTGAATGAAAGGTGAATGAACATGTAATCAGTTAATCCGTGAAAAATGAACGACAACCTGATTATACAAAGAACCACTTGAAATCCGCTTGTAGGAAATTTTCCTTGTATGAAAGGGTTTGTCAGGTGGTTCTTTGTATAATTAATGGTTCTTAGCATCTTCAAAGGGCTCTGTTATTGAATCACTCTGTTGTATGTTTCTAACTAGAGCCATCATTAATGGCTACAGATTTGTCCTTTTTTTCTCTGTACTCTTATTACAAGTACTTATTTTTTTGTAACTGAATCACAGCCTCCAGATTATG
This sequence comes from Tachysurus vachellii, assembly GCF_030014155.1. Classification (NCBI taxonomy): domain Eukaryota; kingdom Metazoa; phylum Chordata; class Actinopteri; order Siluriformes; family Bagridae; genus Tachysurus; species Tachysurus vachellii. The sequence goes on from NC_083472.1 coordinate 17,997,770, forward strand.
TGCTCTATTACCTGGTGAGACATTAGCAACGAGCCCTCCCATTACTTTATGGCTGAGAGAACAATATTAGCATTATGATGGTATAATATTTCACGTCTCTTGACTTTCCGAGAACAATAATACACATTAATTTCTTGAAAATTATCAATATGTATAAAATACGGAGCAGATATTTTGCTGTAAGTTCCCTTCCACAATCTTATTTACACTCAGATTTACACATTTACACAGAACTGCACACACACATTCCATCAGGAGAATTACCAAACATGTAAAGTGACTTATTGGCTTTCATAACTAGGCAAATATGTATGTATGAATAAATACTGTATTGCTAATATATGTGATAAAAAAAGTTATGTACTGTATTTTAGAAGACATCTTCAACAGCAGTGTTCACGGAAAAGCTCTGTTTCAACCTTTTTTCTTGCAATCAATGTGGACTGTCCTTGTGTTTGACCTTCTGAAACCAAGTCAGTTTTATCCATCTGAAAGAGCGAGAATTTCACTTAAGCCTTTTTCATGGTAAAAATTAGTCCTTGGGCCACAGCACTGCAGCATGTTGGCTTGAATACTAGCAGAGACACAACATTAGCAGCGAGCGTTACATGTTACATATATTACTACATATATTTCTGAATGCAAAGCGCTTTAGTACATTTCTCTCCTATAGGTTTTCTGTCTGTAGAAGACACTCATGCTCAAAAAATTAACCAAATTAACTCAGCCTTTGCCTTTTAGGAATAGAGGGAAAAGAATAATTTTCAAATTAAGCTGAGTGATTCGGAAGAGGGGAAAAAGGGACAGCCTTAAAGGGATATTCTAATGCTGGATGTCAAAGGATCAGCCGATTTCCATATTAATTGAAGAAGACGCACATGAGCCAGAAATGAGGCGAGACTCTGACTCTTTCAGTTCCGTTGCACTGCTCTCCATTGCGCCATCAGCCATTAATGGCTGGAGCATATCAACCTGCCGTGACTAATAAGCCACAGGAGGATATGGGGAAAGCTTAGGCCTATCCATACACACAGGTCCTTGCCATCAATCACCTACAGAGAAAAACAAGGCAATTAGCTTGAGCTCGCCTATAACATTATTTACACTGTATATACCGGGAAAAAAAGCTTTGGCATTAGTAGACATTAAGTCAGAAACATGATGAAGGTGACAAAATTATATTTATTTCCAATGATAATAATACCTAATAGTATTACTTAATTGCAATAATAATAATAATAGATAGATTCAGTTGTGCTCAAAAGTTGGCATACCCTGAAAGAAATTGTTAAACTTCACCATTTATTTGAAAAATATGACTGATATTTAATTATCTGATATGATATGACTGATATGTCATTAATTATCACATAGTTGTTTGACTCCTTTTTAAAACCTAATGATAACCGAAATCCCCTAAACACCCTGATCAAAAGTTTTCATATTCTTAAATGTTTGGCCACATTATAAACACACAGGTTGACACATTGGTTTAAATGGCTATTAAAGGGAAGTTTCCACATCTGTGACTCAATGTAATTGTAATTCGTGTCTGTGCATAAATAGTCAGTGAGTTTCTCAGGTCATGACGTGATGCATTGACTTGGCTGGATACTGCACCATGGGGAAGACAAAAGAACTGCCAAGGGACCTGCGTAATAAGGTAGTTTAACTTTATAAAGCAGGAAAAGGATATAAAAATATATTTCAGCACTTGAAAATGCCAGTCAGTGTTGTTCAAACTCTGATAAAGAGGTGAAAATAAGAGGTTCTCTTTATACTAAGCCATGGACAGGTAGAAGAAAAGCAATATTTCACCCACTACTGCCAGAAGAATTGTTTGGGACACAAAGAAAACCCACAAACAACTTCGAAAGAAAAACAGGCTGCTCAGGAAAAAGGTGATGCTGTTTCAAGGAGCACAATAAGAAGATACTTTAACACAAATGACCTGCAAGGTCAAGTTGCCAGAAGAAAGCCATTACTTCACCCATGCCACAAGAAGGCCTGGCTTCAGTACGCCATACAGCACATAGACAAGCCTCACAGCTTCTGGAGTCAATTGGAGTGATGAGACCAAAATTGAACTTTCTAGTCAGAACCATAAACGCTATGGTTGCAGAGGCGTCAACAAGGCCTATGGTGAAAAGTACACCATCCCCACTGTAAAGCATGGTGGATGATCTCTTATGTTTTGGGGCTGTGTGAGCTCCAGGGGTACAGGGAAGTTAGTAAAAATTGATAGTGAAAATTTGCATTCTACTGCACAAAAGCTGCACATGGGATGCGCTTGGATTTTTCACCATAACAGCGATCAAATAAGAAGGGTTGACCCAAAGGTTGACCCTCCAATGGTTACAGCAGAAAAAGCTGAAGGTTCTGGAGTGGCCATCGGGAAGATGCATGCCAAAAGAATGCATGCCATCATTGATCCTAAAGGAGCCAATAGACGATATTAAGAACTAACAAACTTTTAAACAGTGGTTATTTCTTCTTTTTTTTGTTATGTTTTGTTTGATTATGCCACTATGTTATGCCTTACGCATAATTCTCCCAAGGTATGCAAACTTTTGACCAAAACTATGGATGGATGGATGGATAGATAGATACTTTGTTCATCCTCATGGGACATATATAGATAGATAGATAGATAGATAGATAGATAGATAGATAGATAGATAGATAGATAGATAGATAGATAATAGAATATATATAATAGAAATGGAATGCATTGTAACATATATACAGTGACTAGTAGAACAAAAAAGCATGTTCAGCATCCAGATCAGAATATTTGCTCTTAACAAATACTTTTAAGTTGATTATTGTGGACATAATATTTTAGATTATTAGGTGTGGAAGGCAGCACTACCTGGTCATAAGAAAAATAAGCAGAATAGTGTGACTAGGCAAGATTGAGGCTGATTTTATTCTAACAATCTTTAGATGCAGTGACAGTAGTGTCAAGTGATTACAGAGTGAACTACGCTCTAGATTTGGGATTCTTCATTAAGGCTGACCATTTTCAACCTGTCATCAGCAGAGAAGGATAAGGTGCACATGAAATACAGTCATGTTTACAATGAAGGTGGACAAAGTGCATTATTTAATCTATTATTCTTTTATTCTCCCAAATGTCTTTGGGAAAGGTATGAAAAGTAGATAGACTAAGCACACAAAGCACAAACTATGCAAAATTACAGAAATTTTTTTGAATAAAAGTTTTATAAAAAATATATTATATTCAAAATTCTGGAAAATGTTGGTGTTTTATCTTAAAATTAAAGAGAAAATCCTATTAAAGATAAAATTTATTCATATAGCATCTTAACCCTTAAAAGGTCTCATAAGGTTAAAAAATAGGGAGGACTTTTAAGAGGCTTAAGAGTTTCTTTAGCAGAAGAGAAAATGGCCAAAAGATGAAGAGAATGAAGAAATGTATTGCATAGAATATTTAATAATGATCGTGAGTTAATAAGATGCTACAGAATAGATCATTGAGAAATTCTTTTTGTGACCAGTCATATTAGATAACATCTCTGGCACAACACAGAAATGCCATATGCCATATATATGACCTGAGACTCTTTTGTATATACTGTAAACATCAAATACAACAGTGGAAATGTGGACAGTCAGATCAAAAATCTAAATCTAATGTCAGCAGCATGGCATAAAACAAATGGAGGACAGCAACAACACTGACTATATTCAGTAGAAAGATGGGAAATTGGTCATCTGATATTTGGGAAAAATAGAACATTCTACTGAGAATAAGTAGGATCCAAAACAATTGTCCAAGAAATTTACATCGATGCAATTGACGGTCGCATGCAAATTAAAGACAGATAAAGACAAATTAAAGACAGATATCACTTGTGTTTATGAAAGTGAATCATCAAGATGGATAGATCCAATCTGGTCAAAACAATTGGAATTGTACAATCTGAACATAGCCTTAGAGCCATGACAGATCTATAACACTGAAATTGTCTTTAACCGAAAGATCAAACCCTAGGGACTGCAGACAGGAAGTACAGACACTACTTTTTCCTACCCTTTTCTTTCCTACTTTAAGCAAGACCTTTAACTCCTCCCTTAACTGGACCCACTATGCTTCCTGCGATACCCTTCAGAAAGACCTTTAATTCACAAATACACTAGAGGCAACAAAGAGGCATCAACGGTCTCATTTTCATTCAGTAACCACCACAAATTTGTTTGTTATTGTTCGTGAGAAGAAATTTCAACCTGTTATATCTACTCAGCAATTGGATGTAGGAGTCTACTCCAGCATAAGAATGTGTACCAGGATGAATGACAAGTCAATAGCTTAATACAAATTTTTCTTGATTTTCTTATGTTTTGCCCTTGTGTATTTATCGTTACATAAATGCAAGACAGCATTATTATTAAAATCTGCCGATCAGGAGATATAAGGCATCACACAAGTATTCAGAGGCTGAACATTTCCTTTTTGGTCCTGGATCCAACTCCCTGATTCCTCTTCAAAGCTATCAGCTATGACTCCTAAACTGTAGGAGACAGTTCATGGTCTTCAGGCAACCCGTTGAAGATAGAATAGACTCATCTATGTTCAGACACACAGGGAAACCAGCGTCCCTGTCTTACGGAGTTATAATTGCTTAATATTCAAGACTATAGTGAAAGGGTGTTTTTGTAAGCATGCTTGTGCATTTTTTTAATAAACTGTGTACTATTTTGTATAACAAAATGATATGAAATGATAGGATATGTGTGTGTGTGTTTCCTGGACATATTTCTTTGCCTTTTTTCCCTCATTTCACTGTGATAAGAGTTCAAAAGGCAGTTCAACTCATGCAGCTTCTCTGTGTCTGTCCTAAAAGCTCTGATTTAATAATCAAAGCCAATGCTGCTGATCTCCTCCTCTGATAGTTAACAAAAGCTAACAGAGCCAATACCGAATAATAATGAGCACTCTCTCATCTAAACGACACAATGCTATGGTGCATTATGGAGGAGAGAGTAATTTATATCTGCTTTTAAATTAGTTGGACATTTTTTAAAACCATCTATATGGTAATCTAAAAAGAGCACTTCTGTGGTTGAAAGTGGAGCTGTGGCTTTTTATATCATACGTTACACTAATAGCAAAATAAAGTTCATAACTCCTGCCACAATCTTTTGTATAACACGTGCATTTATTAAACACATTCATTATTAATATTTTTTACTGATTGTATATTATCCTGACCCAATGATAGTGAAATAACCTACACACATAATTATATGTATAGCTACAGACCAAAAGTGGTCTATAATGGGGGATATTTGAATTTCTCTCTAGAGTAAAAAAACAACCCATCCTAGACACATTCACATTTCACAATCCTGTTCCATTTGTTTTAACATGTTCTTTGACAGAAAGTTTTTTGTTTTTTTTTCCCATTCTAGTTTCATAAAATATTCATTTGGCAGAAGTGGTCTTTTAAATAAAATGGCCATGGCTACAGCACACTCAGATTTGCACTGCTATGTAGCTCACCAATACTGTATAAAATACACCGATAGCATACCTTCTGTCGCCATGAGTGCATTTACACTTTTTAAAAGCTCATTTTAACTTCAAATTTACAAACCCGTGCTGGAGTATAAATTCAAAACTTCTTTAATATAAGTTAGTTGTTTCTTTATGTTGTTTTTCCCCTAGCAGCACTGTAGTGGTGTCATAGAAAGTGTAGGCAGGCCAGCTGTCACTTACTGCAGACCGCTGCCAAATGTAATAGCACCACTATAAAACATAATCCTCATTAGCCAAGTAGACAAAGATAAGCAGAGCATGTAGGAATATAAAGGAACCAAGTGCCAGACTAATTAAACAAATAATGTGGATGTGCAGTCTGTGTTTAGAGTGACAGGCAAAAAAAGAGGGACTGGAAAAGAGTGACAGGCGATTTGTGAGGATTGTTTTGACCAAAAGGTCTCAAGTATGCACAAACATTTAATTAGATATTCAAAATGAAGGAAGAAAACTCTACATGCTGTGGTTCATAAGATTCAAGCGGTGACATCCAATCAAGGAGACTAATGTTAAAGTTTTAATTCATAATTAATTCATGCACTTTAAAAAATATGAGCATTTTTACAATTCCAGCTTGACTTAACTTTTTCGTATATTAACAAAACAATAATATTCACCACATACAGTATTCATGATATCCTCTCATTCATTCATATGTTGTCATTTTGGACAGCATATTTATATATTATGTCTTATATACTGTATTATGCTATATATTACATGTGATTGAGTATAATTACGTATATACTGTAGACACACACACACATACATTTTATATATATATATATATATATATATATATATATATATATATATATATATATATACACACACACACACACACACACACACACACACACAACACATCATATGTTAAATAAAGTCTTTTATAAAATCATTCTTGCCATATTGTCATATTGTTTGCATAAATTATAAAGAAGAATGAAGAATTTAGAGTTTTTCTAAATTTATAATCAACCTTTTTTTTTTTTTTTTTTTTTTTAAATTTGCAAACAGAAGATTAGGCAAGGTTTTTTTCCCCATGTATTGCAAATCTATGGATTATTAAAAGAAGTGACTTCGGGGCCTCATCCAGACAATCCAGTGCCCTTGTGCTCTGTGATGGACTGGCATCTTGTCCAGGTTGCCTTCTGCCTCAGGTCTCCTAGGATAAGCCCCAGGTTCCCCATGACCCAGTAGAATAAGTGGCGTAGGATGGATGGATAGATGATTAGTGAAGATCAAGTGAAGCATAGACCTTACAATGTTTATAAACCCAGATATTAGCTATAGATTATTGAAAATAATTCAAAAAGAAATTGAAGAAACTCCTGATTGTAGGTGCCACCTATTTTTTGCGGAATGGGTTGTGTTTATGGTTTGTTTGTGATGACAGAAAAACCAGGGTAACTCAAATAAGCACTCATTACAACAGTGGTGAGCAGAAAACATCTCAGAATGGATTTCCCAGACTTTAAGGTGGATGAGCTTCAAAAGCAGAACACCACATTGGGTTTTACTCCTGTCAGCCATGGGCAGGACTTTGAGGCTACATGGTGCGCTACAAAATGACTAAAAATACTAACATGTCCTTAATCATCCATTAATATACAGTATTTCTTTAAGAAAGAGGTTTTATGAAGGAAATTTAGTAGCATTATTTGAGTTATTACAAGTTATATGATTCTTTAACACAAATATAGGCTACTTTATACATGTGTCACACTGGAATAGCGATCACCGTATGAATTAGAAATTTCAACCAATCTTAACGATATTCAGGAACATGCCCCTACATTGCCCTGAGGTTTTCATGTGCTTCTTTTTTTATTCCACATGAAATAATCAAATCTAACAGACACAGTTCAGATGGAAAGTTCTTCATTGTATTCATGAAACCATAACGGCGAGGGCTGTGACTCATATCTGAAATGCAGAAACACAACAATTAAACCCTTTTTGTACACTGAGTGTAGCATCATGGGAACACGCCTGTTGGTTTCATAAATACAAATTAGCTGCTCGTAACAGTGATCTTGACAATTTAGCTCTGAAATCTATTAATTAATTGCCAAAGATTCAAAGGAAAAACTCCAAGCATCATTTCAATGAAGAAATTATAAAATATTCCAGAAATATATTGTTTTTCACCACAGGATTCACAATTTAGCTTTGAAATCTATTAATTAACTGGCAAAGATTCAAAGAAAAACTCCAAGCATCATTTCAATGAAGAAAATATAAATTTTTCCAGAAATACATTGCCTTGCAAAAGTATTCATACACACTGAACTTTTTCACATTTTGACACGTTACAACCACAAAGAAAAATGGATTTTATTGGGATTTTATGTATGAAAGTGGCACATAATTGTGAAGTGGTGTGCTTTTAATTAGCCTTATAATTAAATAAATGAAATTCTTAATCAGTCCTGCGTATATGTTTCTGCTCTAAAACCTTGTTCTTTTAGACCAGTGTACTGTAGAAATGAAAATTTAATTAATTTAAACATTTATATAAAAAAGACTGAAGTATCATGGATTATGTTTTAGTATATAAAGTGTACGGACAATGCTTGCCAGAATAAAAGATTATACAAACGCAGCCGTAACATGAAAGATAAAAACATCTTTCCGAAAACATCTTTCCAAAAATCTAAATAAATTGGAAGCCAAATGTAAATCATTACGACTCTGTCCGGGTAGCTACTAAAGAAGAAATAATGAATGCTGTAAGGAACATAGTGTTTCTTTGTCTAGGTTACAATTCAAAATATACAGTACAATGTGTTACAAACCTAAATCCTATATTTTGTAAAGATTTTTGAGTTTCTGGTTTGGTTGTCTTTTCACTTAGTTATGTATTGTCATTTGCATGTCACTTGTCTTTTTTTTCACAACAGGGTTACAAAGATAAATCATCTATTAATTATTATTCACTAGCTTCCAACTAATTAAAGAACTAATAAACAGCAACTGGATCAAAAAGTACTGAAAAAACTTTGTTTGCTTTTCCCCCTGATTTTCTACCTAATTTAGTCACAGCCACAACACCTACCAAAGTGAGAGGGTGAAGTTTATCATGTGCTTCCACCAAGGCACATCTTTTCCAACTGCTGCTCATGCAGTGTCAGGGGTCACCTAAATACACTTGGAGGAGATCACTATCTGCCATTTAGTGAACGCATGAGCTCATAGACACCCATATTTGGTTAGAGTTGCTGTGATTGATAGAGGAGAGCGATTATCCCTCCACCATCCCTCCCTCAGTGCAAGGGCAACTTTGCTCTCTTGGTCTCCTAGCCATGGACAGCTGTTTCATGTAGAAGGCAGAAATTGAACAGAAGGTGCCAGGGGTTTGAAAAGAAAAAAGCTCAAATGCCAGCAGTTGTATTAAATGATCACAGTAAGTGACGAGTTGTTAAGCTATCATCTAAGAGGTTTATGCCAGTTCATTATTGTATATAATGTGTAGTGCTATTATAAATATGTCTAACAGTAACTGTGTGTACTGACTATGTATGAGCTTATTGCATATTTTCACATTTGCACATTTTCACTGTGCTGTATAGAGACTCATATCTAGCAGCTAAAAACATACCACCTAACAGAAAATCCCAAAATAATACACAATCCGTTGAAGAAAACAGGTGAATAATTTTACACTGCCGTTATTTTGACATTTTAGTAAGCCAACTAGAATTTCATTTCAATTAAATACCATTTGATAAATGTTTAACTTTTGAGCAGCTTCCCAATCAACAAGTAACAGACAATAAAGTTTGACCATTCTTTCAATATTTTAACATTAGCATTTTAACATTGTAGCCACTAGCAAACTAGCCATGCATTGACAGATGTGGAGTTGAACATGGGCTGCAACAGAAATGCAACAGAAACGCAAGAACATGTGGTCATGGTTGGGGTGACATTAAAAATAAATTTATTCAATTGTGCATTTTAATAGAAGAAGCCTTAATGGCCGACTGCCTCGTTAGGTTTTTATTAAGTACTTTCATCCACACACCTTCACAGATATTAGTAGATAAAAAAGGCCTTCTCTAATTCTTGTAATTAAACAGAAAGTGTGCAATATAAAGTCATAATTTTAAGTACAGATTTTTTTACAATTAAAATGACTTTGTTTTAGCATTGCGTCGTTCATCCCTCAACAAACTGCATAACAAACTCTCAGATGCCTCCGATCTCCATTCGTTGAAATGAAATACATGAAATACATTTGAAGTTCATGAAATACATTTCATGTTTATTATGATTTTAGTAAAGGCATAGCCTGTTGTCCATTGCAGAGAATACAAACTTTTTATTGCGCTAGCATCAATCTGTAGTTTTATCTTTTGATGTTTACATTTAAATTCCAATTTTATATGATATACTGTACGCAACCATGCACAGTATGACGTAGTGAAAAAAAATTATATATTTACATATCCTTTGACTTTATGCTTTAGTTTTATCTGTTTTACAATCTTTAATTCTTTTTTCATTTTACTTGTTTTATTTCATTGTCAGTCAGATTTAGCTGATCAGATGATGTACAACACTGACACTTTTTTGTATTTGAATCGTTATGTGTTATTTAAACAAAGGAGACTTTACCTGACTTGTTCGACTAGACTGCTAGACAGCAACACATTCCGAAATGTTTACATCAATTTTTGACCACCACTCAGTGTGGATTCTCGAAGTAGAAGCTACTATCAAGCGAGAATTGGTTTATATGAATAATGTTAACAAGTCCTTGAATTAATGTGTCCTTTTTTGGGTGTGCATTTCTTCCAAATTTGTGGAACCACCTAGGACTGCATAGCTTTGACTTTTTTTTATATTTATTGATATTTAGAGATCAGCATCTGCTGTCTAGAGGGTAGACCAGTAAATAACACAAAAGAGAGAGAGAGAGAGAGAGAGAGAGAGAGAGAGAGAGAGAGAGAGAGAGAGAGAGAGAGAGAGAGAAAATGGGGTGTTTAAAAATTGAGATTTGAATGCAAGAAAGAAAATTAAGTGTCCTGGGGCTTCTGTGCACTAAACAGCAAATCCATCACTACATAGCACTTGAAGTTTACACTCTTCTACAAATCTACAATTAAGCATTAGCATTTTACATAATCATCATATTGCCTTGACAAAGATGAACAATTTTAGATTAGTCAACTAGGACAGAGCCGGGAGCTCTGAATCTCTTTATATTTGTCTTGCAGTCTGATTTCATAAAAGAATCACTAACTCCATCTAACAGCTGAATGTTTTTCTGCAGACTGACTAAGATCAAGACATGATAGTAGAGAAGTGGGAAACGAGCATCACTCAAAATCAAACTGATGATTGACATTAACTGGCTGAATGCAGGATTGCCTGAATGTGTGGAGAAATATTCAATGCAACACCTTCATAATGCACTGTATATCTCTACCAGGCTCATGTGTATCCATTCCCCAGAAGTGAACACCCATTGACCAATGGGAGAGACCGAGACAATACACCAACAGCTATGATATGCATACTGGGCAGGAAGTCATGTTTGCTTAATTTACCACAGCAGTAGAAGCATGCAGGTTCAGACACCAGCCTCATAGGCAGAGGCAGAGAGAGAGAGAGAGAAGATTATTAGGTATGCTCTTATTAAACAGTGGACTGCCCATTATGATCACAGAGCAAGTGGGGTCTGTGGCATGTCTACCTATGCCAGCATAACATAAATGAAAATCCATGAGGGCATCATGGGATATAAAGCATCCCTCCAAACCACAAACCTGAGTCATCATGAGAGAGAGATTACCCAAATTTTCGGGATTCAAGATTTTTTGTTCACTATCCTTACTCACAAACCCACCCAATCTGCACCTTTACCTAAAAGAAAAGTTATTTCATTAAATGTCTGAAAAACCAAATATTCTCAACATAGACATAAAAATTGAGAATGTGCCTGAGACTCATAGGTTGTTCTATAGTTGGGAATAGTGATGGGAAGTTCAGTTCTTTTCCGCGAACCGGTTCTTTCGGACAGTTCGTTTTAATGAACCAGTTCAATAATCCAGTTCACCAGTTCTTTTACGTCCTGACGTAATGACGTAATTCACAATGACGTAATGATGTAAATTCCTTCATCCCACCGCTGCCGGCAGATATTAATACAATCAATTTAACACATTTGAAAAGTTCTTTGTAATCATAATTTTAGTTGAATACGTTTCTTACATTTAAGTTTTGCAACTAAAGCACCCAGTACAGGCATTGATGTGCAAACTTGGGTGTTTTACGTGTCTTAAAGATACAAAGTTAACAAACTAATCTTCATCAACTTACAAAAACTTACAAAAAAAAAGCATAATTTTGAAATGTTTCTTTCGCTCCATCAGTTGTTTCAAAAACTAATGCAACTGAGTTAAACACTCATACGTTGATAAGACATTAAATCATAACCATTTACATTTGTTACTGTATCAGTTTAGTGATTTACGCATGCGCAGTAACAACAGCTCATCGGTTCTCAGTATGTCGGACGCGTCCGGAAGAAACAGTTCTCAGTTCAGTGTACTGATTATTCGCTGTATCAGTTCAGTGATTCAAGCATGCGCAGTATCAACAGCTCATCGGTTCTCAGACATGTCCGAAAGAAACAGTTCTCAGTTCTGTACCTATGATTCACTTTATCGGTTCAGTGATTCATGCGCAGTATCAACAGCTCGAGCTCACAGTTCTCTCAGCACAACATGTCTCAGTTCAGTGTACAGGAGTTACATATACTCCGGGATATTAGTTTATTTAGAGTCGGAGGGGCTGTCAGGCATGAACGAAAGTGAGTAACTTTAGTAACTTGTGGATCAGCGCTGACTCAAGACATGAACTGTTTAAAACGAATCAGTCCGATTTGGTGAACTGGTTCATCCAGTTCACTAAAAAGAACCGATTCAAAAGAACGATTCGTTCACAAACTGGCCATCACTAGTTGGGAAGATTTGTATGTAAAAGTTCTGCTCCATGCTGTTGTTTTTATTATTCTAGGTACTGATAATGGACCAGTACCTTTCGAATGAAGCATGATTATTTTCACTAAAAATGTTGTAATTATTTTTGTTATTTCTGCCTTTCTATAGTTATAGTGAAGTTTGCCAGTTTGAATCTCATTCATGTTTAAATGTTAGAATAGTCCATTGGAAACTTGGATAATTATATTTGGTTGCTTGCTTTTCATTCCTATTTACCAACCCACTCATTTACACAAACCATTTTATCATGGCCTGGGCCATAATCTGGACTCTATCCTAGGAGAATAGGCCAAAGATGCATTGAATGAACACCATGCACACATTCCCATAAAACCTAGGGGCAATTAGAATAGTTATTCCACTTACTAGCATGGTTATGGAAAATGGGAGTAAATTGGACGACCAGGAGGAAAAACATTGATATAGAAAACTCATGTCCAACTCTACACAGACATGAAGTGTGATCTAACTGGGGATCCTGAAGCTAGGAGATGCCAATGCTACCATTTTAACACCATGCTCCTCCCCCCATTATCTTTCATGTGTGGGAATCATAATGTATCTCATCTCATTTCATGTGTGGCAATATTATCTAGCATGAAGTGAAAATTTAGGTCAAAGCAATCAGTGACTATACTGTGTTCTGTACAAAACCTTAAAAGATTAAATAAAGCTAGCAATCATCAATAACTATCAGTATCTTTCATGAGCAATCATCGAGAAACACAGAAGTAAACCTTAAAAATGAAAAGTTTTTAATTCAATTTCAATTTTATTTGTATAATGCTTTGAACAATGAACATTGTCTCAGATCAGCTTTACAGAACATAAGAAATATACAGTAGTAAAAGAGGTTATTTATAAAAAGATGGATGTAAAATATTAGACAAAAGATTCAAGATTAATATTAGAATTATATTTAAATGCGTTTGTATTTATTCCCAATGAACAAGCCTGAGGTGATTGAGGCAATTGTGGTGAGGAAAAACTTTATTAGATGGAAGAGGAAGAAACCTTCCTCATTTGGGTGACAATGTGATTATGAATTATGTCCTTTCCTTACAGTCATATGCAGTCCAACAATTGCGTCTTGATTAGGAGGTTGTTGTCCTCAAGGCCACATGTATGTGTAAAATTTTGTAAATGTTTTAAAATGTGTGTAAAATAAATGTGATTATCACAACTACACAGAAGAGAACTTCTTACTAATTCACACCATCTAGCACAAGGTACTATGTACAGTACTGCTTCCGCCAAACAGTGGTGTGAAAGTGTTTGCCACCTTCCTGATTTTTTCAGATCAAACTAATTTAAATATTAGTCAAAGATAGCACAAGTAAACACAACATGCAGTTTTTAAATGAAGGTTTTTATTATTAAGGGAAAATTAAATTTTTCCACAGCAAGTCTTCCAGGTCCTGAAGTAGCAAAACAGCCCCAGACCATCACACTACCACCACCATATTTTACTGTTGGTATGATGTTCTTTTTCTGAAATGCAGTGTTACATTTACACCAAATGTAATGAGACAAGATAAACATCTGGCAAATCTGAGATGAGCCTTTACGTACGTTCTTTTTGCTCAGCAGCAGTTTTCGTTTTGGAACTCTGCCATGCAGGCCATTTTTGCCCAGTCTCTTTCTTATGGTGGAGTCATGAACACTGACCTTAACTGAAGCAAGTGACGCCTGCAGTTCTTTGGATGTTGTTTTGGGGTCTTTTGTGACATCTTGGATGAGTCGTTGCTGCACATTTGGGGTAATTTTGTTCGGCCGGCCACTCCTGGGAAGGTTCACCACTGTTTCATGTTTTCGCCATTTGTGGATAATGGCTTTCTCTGTGGTTTGCTGGAGCCCCAAAGCTTTAGAAATGGCTTTATAACATTTTCCAGACTGATAGAGCTCAATTACTTTCTTTCTCATTTGTTCCTGAATTTCTTTAGATCTCAGCTTGCTGTGTAGCATTTGAGGATCTTTTGGTCTACTTCACTTTGTCAGTCAGGTCTTATTTAAGTCATTTCTTGATTGCGAACAGGTCTGGCAGTAATCAGACCTGGGTGTGGATAGAGAAATTGAACTCAGGTGTGATAAACCAAAGTTAAGTTATGTTTTAACGGGTGGGGGTGACATTTTTGACAGCTCTTTCTTTCCCAACATGTTGGATAACTGTAGTCTGTTAAACCCCTTTTCTTTATATTGACTAATTATTGCAGCGCCTGCTTCAGGGTATGTTTTATATCAATTTAATATAGATGAGTTTGAAATTAGGTGTGTCGTATGCATATGGGATTAGTGGGCTGGAGCTTACTTCATTTGCACTCAGTGATGGGTGTTTTAATGATGTATGAGTTTCCTTTGTATGTCATTTAGTTTGCTCAAATATGTGCTCGCTTCTGTGCATCTTTGATGTTTAAAAGGTACATTTAAAGAGACATCTCACCAAACCACCGGTTTTTCTCATGTTTCCCTCCACAAATTCCCATAAAACAAACAAAAATATAGTTATACTTTAGTTTAACTATATAACTATAAATATTGTTATAATATACTTGCCGTTTGATACAGCCATCTATGCCGTGTTCAATCATGACTATTGTTCTGTTTTGTAAACAGTTTTATAATTTTTTTAGTGTTAAAACACAAAAAGAATCCTCATGTATTTCATTTATAACCTCTGATTGTATGCTGCCAGGCCACAAGGCAGCATGTTGATGTGTTTCCTGTCAGATGGATGAATGGAGCACAGTTGGCATCTTTCCCAGATGCGTGTGGCCACCAGAGTGCTATTGAGGTGAGCAATGAAGGGTGATTTATCGACGGCAGCCATACGCTTACTAACCCTGAACAGTGTGGAAGTGAAAGGTAAAAGAGAGCGCAGGATCCTCACCATGAGGCCATTTCATAGCAATTAAACAGCATGGTTACCTTCTCTCCTATGTGGCCAGTTGAAAGAAAAGTGGCACTTCTCTGCATGGAAGATCCTTCTGTCATATTCAATCTTAGACAAAAGGAGAAAAGGTTTATTTTAGAAAGGAAACTGAACTGTTGACTGAACACCCTCCTGATTGGGAGTGTTGGCAGCTCAGCTATTAAACGGGTGCACTTATTTCTGAGATGTTCTTGAAAGGTGTCAGGACTAGAAGGCGAGTCACAAGATTGAACACGTCAGAATTCTTCAGTTTCAAATCAGTTTTAAAAGCACAAGCGGGTGCAGGTGGAGCTTGGGCATTGGGGATATGGGTGATATGTCCTCTACAATGTTTGGATAGGAATGAATTGTCTCAACCAGTTACGCTTAATACTGAATGGTTTCATATTTAAATATACTGTTATTAGAGCCGTTAATTGTTAAAACTGACTACGACTAAACTAACTACTGTGGTTCATTCCATGGCCAGTTATCGTTTCTTTTTTTTTTCTGCCAAGCAGTAAATTACCTATAGTTGACCACATCTACTGTGACAGAACAATTCGATTTATTTTCCAAGTGTCTGAGGCTGTTTAAAAGAGTTGGATAACAGCAGTTACTTTTCAAAACCAACTCTACAACGACATCCACTCTGATTGGCTGGTTAAAGATATGTGCTTTTCACAATGTCAGTTAAAAGTGTCTTTTTTTAAGCTATCAGCTTGTAAATAATTAAACAAGTATTAGAGACATGCACTACATCAACTAACGTTTTCAGTAGAGGTGTTTTTTTTGGGTTATATGTTTTGTATTAAAGATTACTATGAGCACTGTAGGTCCCAAAGTGTTGAAATAAAGCTGGTGTTCTCTTCAGTTTCTGAGTTACTTTCTCCTGCTGTAACTCCGGCTTGTCTATCTCTCGATCACCTGCTTCTTTTAATTAGTCTCACTGTGTCTTGTTAAGCTGTACAGTATATACACTCTTTTGTTTATACTATATCTCTGTGAATTTCTGTTGTGTAATACTAGAATTTTAAGCTGTGAACTCTGGGCCTCTGAATGTTTTATAGTTCTAGTTTCATTAAGTTGTTTCAAGTGCCTTCTGGTTTTAACCAAAGCTTTCTTTTTTTAGGTAGCAGGTATGGATTTACCTGTGATGTTTCCACTGCTGTGATTTCTTATCTAGCTAATTATACCACCAGGGTGTAATGCTGGAATTCTCGTAATACTTGTTCTCCTCTCAAGGTGTTGGTGACATAACGTACAGCAAGAAATGATTTGCATCTTGGGTAAATAACGTGTGAATCTGATGGTGTTTGCAGCATAGTGTAATGTCCTATAAAATGTATTCCTCATAGCTGTCAGAGATCATGGTAAATTTCTGATTTTTGTGGTATAGTTGAAGCAGTGTCACAATCCTCACAGAAGTCTATAGTATAGCGGCCGCTTTTGTAATAGCACATACGCTAAAGCCAGTTTGTGACTTGCTAAGCTCGGCATAGAGTTGTTACTCAGTTATCATGTTCACATGGCATATACTACATGACTGCCGTCACTGATTCATGTTACTGAAGTTTAAATTTTCCTTTTTTAAAAATGACAAGATTCCCCTGACTACCCACATGTCCATTTTATTGTGCACATAATTTGGGTTAAGCTGCCGGATGTCAACACTTTTTTAGCCTGAGGTGACATTTAAACGCTCGTATCGTATTGTGCGCCATGTAAAGAGTAACCCTAGCTTTACCGAAGCTGTTGAAGAGATCTGACTGTTCTCTATATAAAAATACCTGAAAATACCTGTTAACCAGATTCCACTTCACTTCCTTATATCAAAAAATTTATTTCAAAAGCTAAAAAATATACACCAAATCAACTGTTTAAAAAATCCATCTGTGAAACGGAAATATAAGTTTAACCATTTATTTGATGCTGGTGCATCCGATTCTATTATATTTATACATTTACATTTTTGCCCCTTTTTCTCCAGATTTGATCATTTCCCCGTTCCACAAGCTATATCTCCCCTTTCACACAGCTACTAACCAGGGAGGGGTTATGGCCACAATTGGCTGGTGTCACTCAGACTGACAGGGCAGAGTAATGCCATCATAATATCTCCCACCTAGACAGCATGAATCACTGGAATTTGAACTCGCAAAACTGTCAACAACGTGGCAAAATTTGGCCCTACTCTCTGGAATTAAATAGTGCTTCTATACCATTTTTGCATTAGGGAAGAATGGCTTTTTTCATTCTAAGGAAAGAAGGTATACCTGTACATATATTTTTAAAATAATCCCTTTAAACATTAGCTCCTACTAGATATTCATCATCAATATTAACAGAATCCTGGAAGAATTCACATAAGCAAATTCATGGATTAAGTCTGTTTAATATTTTTGTTTAGATAGTAATCACATGTTACTATTTAGATATTTTGTTTTTGTTTGTTTGAGGTTATTTTATACTTAAAATTTCAGAAATCATATCCCCCCCCCCCCCTTTATATATGAAGACTCATCATACAAATTAATCATAGTGCAATTAAGGATTTTTTGCATTATCTGGTGTCATGCAGATGAAGATAAGTTCACTTTTAAGTCTGGTTTCTCTCAGGTTTTCTTCCTCTTGTTGCCTCGGTGAGGGTCTGGCTTGCTCATTAGGGATACATTTAAATTTAAATTTGATGTCCTTCCTGTACAGCTGCTTTGTGACGATGTCCACTGTTAAAAGTGCTAGATAAATAAAACTGAATCGAACTGAATTGAAATTCATGGGACTCATAACAAGCAAGGAAGATTGCATGTGGAGGAATTTGTATGTTATGACCTCCAACTCTGCCGTTCACCTGAGCCTTACTCATTTGAGCCTCTTTCTACATTGGCTCATTCCTATGAATTTAATATGGAGATTGTGTTGGTTGTACATATGAGGCCAGATGTTGTATGCCAATGGGAATTTTACAAAAAATTCTGACCTAACATCAGCTGCTAATAATACATCGCATTGCTAACTGTCAGTGTCTGTTTAGGAGGTGTGGGTTTAAAATGAGCCAAAGAGATGAGAAGCAAGAGTTCAGATCATGTTGCCATTTGTCACAGGCAGGAGCATGATAGATAATTACACCCTGTACCTTTAGTAAAGCACAATATTTATAGCTCTGCCCACAACAGACATTTCATTTTGGGAAGTTTCTGTCCATGACTAGTTTGATAGCAAAACTCACATTAGCCTATTTTTTTGTAGTAGCATTTAGATGTGGTGGATATATTTCTTGTGTTGTTTTGCCCATCAGCACAGACATTATTGTGTTGAAGAGCAGCATAATTATTTAAAAGAAAAGGGAGGAAAATAAATTGAGAAGGTGTCCAGACTAAGGCCCTTGCTATCTTTTCTTAATAAGTACCTTACTTGTCCAATGGCAATTAATCAAATCTATTGAATACATTCTTCTTTTCACTCTCCTTCTCCTTTTCCTTGATGAGTTCATATGTCTTCTTTGGAATCAATATGTTTTTCTCTGGACTAAACAGCAAAATCAATAGTGAGGACAAGGGTCCATTTTGGTTTTAATTTATCCAGACAAGATATCGAGTCAAGACACATTTAGGGGTTCTGTTTATTAATTTTCAAGGCTTGAGAAATTTCAGCTAAAAAAATATAACAAAACAATTCCGGCTTTTTTTTTGTCAACCTTAATGGCATTTGAAAATGACGACAATATGTGAATATGTTGCCTATTAAAAAAATATAAATATGTTACTGTATGAATCTACCAAGGCCATGGGGTAAATTTAGCACTTGAAGTATTTAAACTCATATTTTCCATAGAAACAAGAAGTACATATTTTAAAACCTATCCATAGCAACAGGAGATTTTGAACTATTAATAGAAAAGAGACTTCTTCACCAACATTGGTTTTTATGATGGCCATCTGTTGTCTGAATGCTATTGTAGCCTGCTGGCATAAAACCGGCTGTAAGAAGTGAAGAGCAAACAGGGAAGTATTTTTACCTGTGATTTGTTCTCACCTGCTGTATTCATATCTGCTGTGTATGATTGGAGGTGTGAAATAAACAATATGGCAAATAGTACTGTATATGGACACCAGAGTATCACACTCATATATGAGTCTTCACCAGATTGTTGCTAGAAAGTTGGAAGCACAATTGTCTAGAATGTTTTTGTATGTTGTTGCATTCAGATGTTGCTTTTCTGAAACTTTAAAGCCCCATGACAATGCCCTTGTGTACCCAACAACTCTGGTGTCCACATGCTTTTGGTCATCAAGTGTAAAAGTGCAAATTAATTCATTATTTCATCAGTTTATTATACTATATTTATTTTTTATGTTTTATTATACTATACTATACTACTATACTACAATTTATACCATAATACAAATTTATACAGTATTTTCTTAGACAAGTCACATCCTGGCATGAGGTTCTGTACAGTATGTAGAGATCATATCGCATATATGAAAGGGATTTAATATTGTATTGTTCATAAGTGAGAGGTGGGAAGAATTGTTTATTTCAGTGTTGTTATTAGAAGCCATATCCACTAATCATTATCAGAAATGTAAATGCTAGAGCACAGGCAGACAAAATCAAACAAGTATAATCCTTGATCAAAATTGGGTAGACAGGCTAAGGTCAAACCAGCAAAAACAAAAACATGATATTAAGGAACATGATAAAACATGATAAGGGTATAAGGGAATATAAAGATTGCTAATCAAGGGTTAAATTACTGAACGCCTGAATGATTAAGAAAAATGTAAACAAAACAGCACTTGCTTATGTGGAACCATGTCTGCCACTTACATCCTTGCTTCTGCTCTAAAGAACTGACAGTATATTTAGAATTGTCCTTTTTTAGGAAACAAACAGATCTTGTACTGTATGAAGGAATCAGCTAGCCTTTTTGTCTGCTGCCTGGCCCTAGCTCTGCATTTTATTTTTTATATATATATATATTTTATATTTTACCTCAATATACCTCAATGCACTGTTCACTGATGGGGGGCACGGTGGCTTAGTGGTTAGCATGTTCGCCTCACACCTCCAGGGTTGGGGGTTCGATTCCCGCGTCCGCCTTGTGTGTGTGTGTGGAGTTTGCATGTTCTCCCCGGGTACTCCGGTTTCCTCCCCCGGTCCAAAGACATGCATGGTAGGTTGATTGACATCTCTGGAAAATTGTCCGTAGTGTGTGTGATTGCGTGAGTGAATGAGAGTGTGTGTGTGCCCTGCGATGGGTTGGCACTCCGTCCAGGGTGTATCCTGCCTTGATGCCCGATGACGCCTGAGATAGGCACAGGCTCCCTGTGACCCGAGGTAGAAGCGGTAGAAAATGAGTGAGAGACTCTAATTGACTGAGTCACCAGGCTCAACTCTTTCACTTGATATCTCTGGCAATACTCTTTAGTATAATGTACACAAGAATTTAATTGTGAAATTTGCACAAGCCTCATCCAACCTTCAAACATTACAGCCACTAGGCTGGTTTATATCTGTGGCTCAGTCTGGCGCAAATATATTTGCTATTTTCAGGTTCCCAATGCTCTGTAACACAGATGCTTTTTAGCATTTTCTAGTATGTTTCAGTATCTTCATATTTATTGGATATTACGATTATTATGTTTTCCAGTTAGGTAAAGCCAGGTGACCAAAATTTGTTGTGCCTTTTGATGCTAGAACAGAAGATTTTAGTACAGTGACCTACAGTTTAGAAGTTGTTTGTTAGCATATGTCAGGACTCTAAATGTCACAAAATGAAATATGGCTTTGTGTGAAAGGAGCCCAAGCACAAATGGGTATCAAGATATCCAACACTGTGCCAGGTGTTCTTCTGTGTGTCAACTACCAACAGCCCATACCACAAAGGATATGTATAAACATACCTGGAAGTTGTTTTGTAAATGGTGTTCACTGGACCGGACCCAGTGCCTTGTCCATGTCTACAGGGACTGCTTGACAGTGTCAAGTCCCCTACTACTGATTTGGGACTAATAAGCTTATTTCTAATAGAGGTCAGTGCAAACACAAACATTTATACATCAAATTCTGCATGCTTGAAGTACAGTAATTCTTAGGGTACAGATTAGCCTCACTAAGGACACAACAAGACACCATGGCAGCTTCAATGAGCCTTTGTCTTTTAACTGTACCAGAGGGATTCTTTCTGAAGCTTTGTTTGATACAGCTTAGGTACTATGCAGATGGGGGTTCCCCTGTTATTGTACTATTACTGTAAAACCAGATGGATGTCACCTGATCACATCACATTAATAAAACTTTAACAGTGCATCTCAGAAATTGTTCTATGCTCTCTAGATGATGTTGTGAAACCATAAAGACAAGTCCACAGCCTCTAACTTGGCTGACAACAAGAAAGATTATTCTTTTCATTATTGTTTCCTATAAATGGAAAACAGTCTTTATCTTCTATTTCAGCCCTTTCTACATGAACTAACAAGCAACAACTCATTGGTTACTTTTAATTTTCAATTTTCATACTTTCATGGCTTTTTTCCTGATTCCATCTGAAGATGTTATGTAGTGATTGTGAATGAGAGTATTTGCATTCTTTCTTCTTCCACACACATTTATTCATGGCTTGCTTTAATTTGTCACCTGAATGTGTATACTTCAGTATATTATTACTGTCTGTAAATGAAATTCACTATTTTGTATTCTGTGTGTGTGTGTGTGTGTGTGTGTGTGTGTGTGTGTGAGAGAGAGAGAGAGAGAGAGAGAGAGAGAGAGAGAGAGAGAGAATATTTACTGCAATATTGTGATTATATTTCATTTCTGCTCAACACAGGTTTGTCTAGTGTTTACGCTGAAGGTGTCATGTCACAACATTGCTTCTGTAGTTTGACTTCAGTGTAAATAACAATACATGTGCACTCTGGAAAGTACATAATACTCCTTTTGCATTAACTGGAGGTCTGTTCCTAAGATTTATTAATCAATTTGGTTAACTACATATAAAAAAAAAGTTTCATACACAACTTCCCTTTAATCTCTTAATAATAGAAATTCATTTATGGCACTCTGCCCATAGCACTTCACAGCCAACACCAAACCACCCCACCACCCTCCATCCCCCACCACCCCCAAATGTGCAGATGGCCGATTAACAGTAACATACAAACACCTTTCCTTTGAAAGCAGTGTTTGTTCCTTTTTTAAAATAAGCTTCGGCACATAATAAAATGCAAAGTGCCACAGAATGGAAAATGTTTATATTGAATCTGTAACAAGGCTGCTTTCATAATGTAGTTTGTGTATTTCCCACGTCATTCTTTTGACCTAAAAGATGTTGGCAGTGTATGAAATGGTAAGGTTGAGCAGAAACATTCCACTTTATGGCTCTTTTGTACCGTGTATGTCTTCTGCACATTGGTGATAACACACATATTCGCACCAGCTGAATTCACCTGCTTTCAAAACATTTAAAGGACCCATTTATACAGAAAACTTGGAACTTATCATACTCTGCTTATTCCCTTCTTGTTCCTTTTGTTGTTCAGTAATCGCAAAGTTACATATACTTGTCTTTGCGATGCTGTTTGTCAATGATGTGTATTTTAAAACTTTCTCAAACTTATTACTTTAAAGTCCCCAGATCATACAGTCTAATATGTCATGACCATCATATTATATAGTTTATATAGTCAGCTCCAAATGTATTTGGTCAGTGAAAACTACTTGTTTTATCTCTGTACACCATCACAATGAATTTGAAATGTGACATTCATATTTAATTTAAGGGGTGAAACCAAATTATTGGATAACATCATATTATTATGAAATATAAGGATAATTTTTTTATATTTAGATGCAAATCTTTCTCAGTCACTGACTGAATGAAGTCTGGAACCCATGGTCAATCCCAAATACTGAATATCCTCCTACGAAGTGCTGCTAGTTTGTGAGTCTTTCTGCCTTTCGTCTGCAGTAAGTAATACTATAAGTAAGTAAGTAAGTAAGTAAGTAAGTAAGTAAGTAAGTAAGTAATAACCTTCTCATCAGAATTGACTCAGCCATTTAAGAACATTTTACATATTTGTTCTAACAAATGCTTGGGTGCTTTTGCTGTATATTTTGGCGGAATATGAGCAGAATCGCTTTATACACTTCAGAATTCATCGTGCTACTTTTATCAGCACTTAAATTATCAACAACCACCAGTTACATGGTTCCATTGGAACTCATTGATGTTTATGCCAAAACATTGCCTCCATCATGATTGACAGATAATTTGGTGTGCTTTGGAGATCGTGCTTTCCTTATCTATACTGTTCCCTTCCCATCATTCTGCTACAATTTAATATTGGTTTCATTCATTCATTCATTCATTCATTTTCTACCGCTTATCCGAACTACCTCGGGTCACGGGGAGCCTGTGCCTATCTCAGGCGTCATCGGGCATCAAGGCAGGATACACCCTGGACGGAGTGCCAACCCATCGCAGGGCACACACACACACTATATTGGTTTCATTGGTGCAAATTATCTTGTTCTTCTAGAACTTTGCAGGCTAGATATTCTAGATGCTTTCTAGCAGCCCTGTTCTTTAGTGTTACCAGCGTTTTCATCTTGAGATAAAACCGCTGTAATTGGATTCATGAAAATGTATCTTGATTGTTGACTTTGACAAGGATGCACCTAAATCTGTATATCATTGAGTGTTATATACTTGGATAGATGTGATTTTTTTTTTCCCCACCATGAACAGCTACCAAATGCAAATTCAACACTTGGAATCATTTCCAGATCTTTTATCATCATTATTTTTCTTGCAATAATGTGGAAACAGTCCACACTTTGCCATGAATCGGTGAATTTTCCATTAAATTGGTACATGTGAAAATGGAGGAACTATATATAAAATGTTTGTAATTCCTGAACAGGTTATGTCCTATTATTGTATTAGTGATAAACCCCTTGAATTTAATGAAACTTAACATTATACATCTGGATTGCTTCAGTTCAAATCCACTGTGGTGGTGTATAGAGTCAGAATTACAACAATTTTGTTACTGTCCAAATACTAATGGACTACTGTCTGCATTAATATAAGATCCACAAAACTAGCCAAGAATCAAACAATAATGATAATAAGCATCACAATACACAATGAAGCATGGTATTACTTGCATTGCTGACCCTGATCATAAATCACAAGGTGCAGTTCTTCTGCACTTTACTATTTCTTATTTAATTGCATTTTTTTCCTTGAGGAATGTCGGATCTCATGGGAGTCACTTGAGCATAATTCTCCTGTGATGACTAGTGGAGCATGCAGTTTCTCCCGGAGGTGCATTTCTCAATTAATTGGTTTATGGGACAATAAGCACCCTTCCCCCTTACTTCCATCCACTCTTCCTCAGCTTTTGGTAATGTGCTGAAGCTTTAGCCTCCACTAAAGGATGTATGACACAGGCCAGTAATATTTATATATTGCAATCCACTATTTATTGTGATCTCTATTCAGTGCGATACGTATTTGAAGACTTTTTTGACTGTTTGCTTTCTTTATTTAGTCCCAGCATTATAGCGGCTTAAAATGGCATATGTACATTGTGATCACATAAATATTTTTGTGATACAATCACATGAAAATGACCTGAAATCACAGGGGTATTTTCTGATCTCAGGAAGTAATCTGACAAAGAGCAGCACAGTACTAAATAAGTTGGTTAGGTTAGAACGTATACAATGTGAAGAAGATGTGCTGCTTCAGTTCATTCAAATCAATTTACATTTACAGCATTTAGCAGACACCCTTATCCAGAGCAACTTACATTGCTTAGGTGCCCAGCAGAGGCAGCTTGGTGGACATTTGGTATTTTCAATTGGTAGCCCAACACCTTAACCACTAGGCTACATCCCCAATTGCTCTTATTCCCATTACATACGTGTGTTGTGCAGACCAGCAATAATGTAAGAATACATAGTTGCATTCACTTATAGATTTCATGCTTATATTTCAGTGCTCACAACCCACAAATTCATCCATTACAAAAACTGAAGATGGCAGTAATGATAAATGTGCAGAGGAGGATCTGAACTACTTTGGCTTACTGAAATCCTAAAGCTGAGGTTTAAAGATTCAAACCTGAGGGATATCGAACCTGTGGTGTTTTTTTTTTTTTCACCTGAAGCCTAAGCAGTGTCATCAATTTATCAAAGTGACCGAGGCTGAATCCAAAAATGGCTCCCTTTGGATGTACAGTGCGTGGTGAAGGCTGTTGGAGCCATTCGTTTGATATTCTTTGTATGCGTGTGCAGTTGTATAAGGAATTACTGGTTATTCTGTAATTCAGGACATTTCTTTTTACTGCCTGCTATGGTCTGTAGCTGAATGTTTTCATTTAAAGAATTGATCACGTCTCAGTCGTCCTTGCCCGGTCATGGAGAGAGAAAATAATTTCTAGTAATTCGCTATGTACTGTGATCTTTATCTATTCCATCTGTCAAAATTCACATCAAACATTCTCATTAATGCTGATAGTTTAGTGTTTGCACATAACTGAAGGGTGAAAACATGCCACTTGGCTAGCTCTTGTAATTAACTTGTATATTCATTTAATATGAGTTAATTGGAACGTGTAATGAGGAACACTAACCATGTCAATCTATGAATTTATACTCCTAACATTTCATGTCACTTGAGCAAATTGGTTGGCTATGTTTTGTTTATATAACATGAATAGCAAAAGCAATGCAGTGTATGACTTAACATAACTATAACTAGCTGAACAGGCTGGACCAAGAAACCAATTAGGCCTTATTGTGCTTAATCAAAGACAATGTACCCTTCAACTCCTCAGTCTCTCTTCAACCTGTTCCAATTAAACACTAGGAACTTTAGAGTGGCATGAGTTAAGAAGGATAGAACTCGCTCACATCATTAAGCTTAGCTACCTCACTGCCTAGCATTACTGACAGCCAACCACACCGCTGCTTCATTATCAGTCAAGTCAGATCCTTCTATCATCCTGTTTGTCCTCCATCATCCTGCCACTGACTTTTCTGTTTTACCTGTGACATTCTTCTGCCAGTGCTCATCTCATTGCTAAAGAGATGATTGATTAAATCTATCATGCAAAATCTAATATCTGGGTTGTCAGCAGCTTAGCATACACAATCGTAACTTTACTTTTGCTTATTGATTGCTTATCAGAAACATCTGTTGAAAAGGCAGAAAAGTTGGTTTGTTGCTAAAGGGCTATTTAAATGCATCCATATTATCATTAATTGTATTATCTCTATTCAAATACACAGAAAAGATTGCTCCATATTTAAAGGCTTTTTGACTATTTGCTTTCTTAATCTAGTCCCAGCATTGTGATGCCCTCTGAAGACTAAACGTCGATCCAATTATTTACAAGCTCATAGTCTGAGACTGTTGAAAGATCAATTAAATGTTTGTAAAAAAGAGTCAAGCTCCCAGTCTTTATAAGAGCTCCACTAATTTCAGTGTTGGCTCAGCTTTTTCCATTCAAGGCTTAATGAGAATCAGTGGGGGAACGAGAATATTTTACTTAAGGAGACCGTAATTCTCATTATCACTGCAATAGATTACTGAATATTGTTAAGTGCAAAAGGAAAGGTAGGAAACAAAGCTGAAACTGTGATTAAGAACTGGCATCGCTTGCTGTGGCTATGTATTTACTACTCATAAATAATTAAGTAATTAAGTAAGTAAAGATAAAGTAAATAAGAAGGAAAAAAGAAAGTAAATAAGTCAGTTAGACAGTCAGTTAGTCAGTAAGTAACCTAAATGAAGTTACAAATAAAGGAATAATGATTTTTGTTCTAGGTTTACTGTATATTGGAGTCAGAGAACTCCTCCAAAGTCCCTATAATTCTTCCAAAAATTAAAATATAAAATATATAATATAATATAATATAATATAATATAATATAATATAATATAATATAATATAATATAATATAATATAATATTATCTAGGTTTAGGTGACATGCAGTAATTGTGAACCAAAAAAATTGTTTTCACATGACCTTAAAGTGTTTTGTTTTTCTTAAATTTTACGGTTATAAACCCCATGAGGCTTTGTCATAGTTAATATTCAGACACCCTTCTAGAATTTTCCTGGTTCAACAGAGGAGGTTAAGGCTGGATTTTAATGCCCCCTTTTGTTCGTTCCAACTAGATCCATAAAGGTCAGCTCTTCTAGGTTGGAACCAGCTGTCAGCATTGTAAATTTTAAAGGGCACGGCCTCTCTCAGAAGACCTGGGCCTCACTATCTCCTCATCTCTACAATCCATTTTACCCACAGTTGGCTCATGTCTGATTTACTTTCCTTCTGAATGTTCAGGCCACCCAGTGGCAATTGTAATGCACATCCATGACCGTAACCATGTGATGTCACTTCAATTTGACTTTTCCACTTGATCTTTGTGAGTGTTGTTTGTGTTATGTAGATTTGTAAAAAGCAAAAAAAAAATGTCTGTGACAGTCATCTAGAGACATTGAAAAGTCAAGGTTTCTGTCTTAAAGATGCATAAAAGTCACGAGATTCTAGTGCCAAGAGTATTGCTTCACGATATGCATATTGTGCCTCAAAACTTACACATTTTGCTTATATATTCTTGTGTGTTCCATTGCGTATTCAGATTGATTAATATTTTCTGAGAGCTCTTCTTCAAGTCGAAAAAGCTGCGTTTTGTCTGAGATAGTCCAGCAGCGCCACTGCGAGAAGGCTCTGAGCTACACACGTCTCCCAAAATTATCATTCAAGTGTGGATGCAGCATCAAGGACAGATGCATTGTCAGTGGAATAAATTGCCTGCTGGCTATTTGGCATTGATGCAGCACAATCAGACATTCTCTTAGTCTTCTCTGCTGTTAAAACTGCCTTTCAGTCTGATCTCAACCATACATTTAAATCAAGGATTTATTAAGTTGTCAGTTTTGCACATCAAAACTATCTTTGTTACAGGATTAAAGTGATTTCTTTAACAAATTTGCAGTATTTATTGATTGTAGAAATGTGCAGCTCCTATATTTTGTTCAGTGATCAATACAACAATAAAACTGTACACTGTCAGTTCCAGCACCTATCTATCCTTCAATTTTCTGTATTGCTTATTCTAAACAGTGTCACTAGGAAAATGGGGTCTATTCCATTGGACACCCATGACGCAAGGGACAATTGCACATTCACGCAGATTCAAGCACTATGGTCAGTTTAGAAATGTACACAGTGTAGAGGTAGAAATAAAATCTCAGAGTTCTGAGGCAAAAAACAAACAAACGAATAAATAAATATGGTGGTATAGTAATGCACCAGGCAGTGGTGCCACCTCTGCCTCTTTTACCTCTTTACGTAATTTACGTAGTGTCTGTTACCGGTGACTTGGTGGAAAAGAGGTTTTCTCACACCTCTGGGGTTGGGGATTCAATTCCTGCTTCCACTCTGCGTTCCGTTGTTCTTGTCCTGGTTTACTTCGGGGACTCTGGTATCCTCCCATACCCCCAAGGCAACACTAAATTTTCTGTATAGTGTGAGTGTGTGTGATTGTGCCCTGTGATGGTCTGCCACCCTCTTCAGGGTGTCCTTGCCTTGTGCTATGAGTCTTCTTGGATAGGCTCCAGGTTCCCTGTGGCCCTATGTAGGAAAAGTGGATGGATGGATGGATGGATGGATGGATGGATGGATGGATTGATGGCTAGTTGGATGGATGGAAAGAGTGTCACCTACTTCATATGTATAGTTTTTGTTTAGCATGACATACTGTATGATTAGACCAGGTTAATAAATGTTATCCTCTTCTCTGCAAAAATAAAATTTTGCAAGTTTGATGGCAACACACTTATTATGAACACAGCCGCTTTTCTAAAAGCTGAAAGTAGCATAAAGAACTTACAGTAAAACTTATTTGCAGTATGAAAGTATCTGCACTACATTGCCAAGTTACTACATGACTAGCTCCTTTGTATTCTTGTGCCAAAACTTTGCTATTTAACATATGCAAACTGCTGTACAAAAAGTTGCATGTTACCCATTGTTGTTTTAATATAAACACATAGTTGATTACAATTATAGTTGATTATTTAGAATATATAAATTTCTTCCATTAGAGGCAAAATGTTTTGAGTTTCATTAATAATGTTTTTACCAACACTGTCACGTATGGCATAATGCAGGCTTCAAATGACCCTAATGATCCCAGAGTAGCTTGTTCTGAATTATGCAAATCCAGTGCAAATTCAGCCATTCTCTTCCCCCAATATTTGATGAGTTGAAATAAATCTGTTTACATCAGTTACACCTCCTTGTGCTCCCTCTAACGTATGATAATGAGGTTGCTGCTCAATAGATCGTTGCCATCTAAACAGTGCTAATTACCGTTACCTGTTATTCTGTCGGAGTGCAGGATTTATCTGAGTAATTAACAAACGAGTGTCTGATAAACGATGAAATGAATATTGGTAGCATGATAGCAGAGAACAATGGCACCAAACAAGCTGATGGCTCTCTTTCTTTCCACAAATATGTTATCAGAAGCATGAATATGAAAGATCAGTTTAATAATATCTGAATATATTGCCACTCACTGCTGTGTTTTTGTGCTCGCCTTCATTGCCTTCTACTGGCACTATCCTTAGCCAGGTTGGCAAGTTCACTCTGTTATTTCAATCTGAATATTTCATTAACTTACAAATGCTTGTGTAGTTATTCAAATGAATAGCACCCCTTATTAAAAAAAAAACATCAAATGTTATCAAATGCTTTTCACATGGGATTATGTAAGGTGGATGCAGTCACATGGAGGAAAACACATGGAACTGAATTTAACTACGTTGTGCCCTGAAATAGTACATTTTTATAGTACAAGTGAATTAAATGTGAAAATAAATGAATCATATGATAAAATCAAATCGTATGTGATTTATAAATGAATCATATCAAATGAAATGTGGGGAAAAATAACGTAAAAAATAAATCCAATCAAATCACATTAAAATAAATGATGTGGAAAAAATCATGTAGACATAAATCAGGTGTAAAAATAAATGTCAAAATGTGTCATGAAAAAAAAAGTGTGGAAATAATACATATACAACGTGAATCATGTGATGATGAGCGACTGCACTGATCAGTTCAGTGTGTGTGGGTTGTTTATGTACGTGTGTGTATGTGTGTCTTTGTAGGTGGGTGATTGTTTGTGTGTGTATGTGTATGTGTGTCTGTGAAGTGTGTTAGTGAGCGGGAAAAATTCATTTAAAGCAAAACGATTATTATATTATATATTATGTCAATATAGACGTGAATGTAAACGTCTAATAAACTGAGCGTAAATGTAAACTATAGACGTTTACTCAGTGAGACAAAACTACATTTGTCAAAGGTGTAACTTGAATTTCATTTGACATTGTTGATCTCCGTAGTGGAAGGTCTCATCCTCCTCTTCTTTTGTCTTCCTGAACATCTCTAATAGGCTGCATTGAGCTGCCGT
Organism: Tachysurus vachellii; assembly: GCF_030014155.1. Lineage (NCBI taxonomy): Eukaryota > Metazoa > Chordata > Actinopteri > Siluriformes > Bagridae > Tachysurus > Tachysurus vachellii. Next base: position 18,028,760 of record NC_083472.1, read on the forward strand.
TGAACTATTTCAGCCGTATTTAATCCTTGGTCAATAACAGGATCTACAGAATTTGTTTTGTTGACAGAGTTCGTCTCCTTCCCTTTGCTCTTGCCTGTTCTTTTGCTCTTGATCCTGTCTCTATACCATTACACAACCACATATGTCTTTCTCTACAGTAGCTCCATTTTTAGCAACACTGTGCACTTAAATTTTGTACTGGAGAAGTTCATTTGAATAAGATATTGACTGCTCTATAAACATAATACTCTGTATTTTGAGACATTACAGGTTTTACATATAGGCAAAGCATACAAATGAACCCCAAGTGTTGTATGGATTTAAATGATTTTTTGCAATGGTTTTGATATTGTATTTACTTTATATATTGTTTTTTTTTTTTATTTATTTTTCATTTTATTTATGCCTGTTAATATGAGCTGTCCACTAAGATGTAGCTCTCTATTTTAAAGGGTCATTTTCCCACAGATATTGGACATTACGTGCCATGTTCTTATATACTAGCTTTTGTCTTCGTGTTTGAAATAAACATAGGGCTGCGATGCATCAAAGAAAATCGAGGGGCAAATTGAAATGTATCCTTTATCTCTGAAACTGAAGTAGCACGTCGAAGCTTCTACGTGTTTGAGTTACTCAGACTTCAAAAAAAAGTAGGGAAAGTGATTTTGTGTGTGGAGTAAACAGACCTTGATAAATGTTCAGTTTCTTGTTGCACCCTTTTGCTCAATCAATTTTCATGCTTAAATGAAGCAATTTGTTTCCCAGTGTGCAATCTGGTCGAGTTGATTACCCAAGCTGGTGATGCTGGTCTGACAAAAAAAAAAGCATGTGAAGCTCCTCAATTTGTCTACCACAATGTTCTTCCTGATATTTAGTAACTGACTGACAAAAAAAAAGGGAGACTTTGGACAACAAAGAAAATGTAATGCTAATTGCCTAAACAAATCTTCTTGCGGAGATGCTACGCATCTACCCATCTATAGGTTTCTAAATTCATCTACTGCAGTCTTTATTCGTCCACAATGCATTCATCATCTCAGAACAGAAAAGTAAGGAAGTAGTGTTGTTCCCTGGGTGGCTTGGTGGCACGGTGGGTAGCATTGTTCCTCACAGCTTTACACTCCCTGAGATAAAGGATGTTTCAATTTGTGCCTCAGTTTTTTGTTGTTGTTGTTTTGTTTTTTCGATCCATTACATCTCTACGTTTATGACTTTACTGTCAGGGTGGAATTCCTCATGTTCCCAAATTCCACGTTTCCGAATTCTTCTACTTAGCGAATTCTACTAGCAGTTCTTGACTGGTCCCACCATCTCTCAGTGTTAGAGGTAGGTATATATACATCAAGACTCTTGTCTGTTCTGGCACAGAGGAGGTGGAATGCACTTCCCATGATATCCGAACAGCTGAGTCACTGTTTATGTTCAAACAATGAGTGAAGACTTACCTTTTTCTGAACCAGTTAAACTAGAGCTTATTTTTCCTGTTTGTTTTTAAGAATTAAAAATTTCTGTGTTTTGCTCCCTGTCATAGACTGTCCTTCCATCCAGAGTCTATGCCAGCCTTGCACCCAGATTTCCTGTGACAGGCTCTGGATTGTGATACTTAAGATCAACGAATGAAATGTTCTTATCTAACACATAATATATATAAAATACATGAAACTATACACATAATGACAGACTCCATGAGACGCTCGTCTCGTTTAACCACAATCCTGACCCTTCTGCTGTACATTGTTTTCTATATGCTGTGAATTTTAGTTACAGCCCTGTATTTATATATAACCAATAAACAGCAGTGCTCGGATATTGCAAGCAGACACAGCGCCACTCCACCTCTGTCAGTGCAGGCGTCTTTAAGCTGACCACGAAAATACTGCGAAATACTGAAAACTGCGAGAAATGGGCAGATAAATGGATTATTCCTATTCAAATAAGCACAGTGTTTTTAAACAAAAATGTTGATTACTTCTGAATTAAAAAGAAAAAGATCTTAGTGGCTTTTTAAAAGATTTTTTATCTTTCACTAATTATATGCTCCAAATCTTATAATGCATTGATAAGATCTCTTCATTCCTTCATTCTTCTTTCTTAACTTTATCCTGATTGGGTTTTTGGTAAATCTGGAGCAAATCCTGGCAACACTAGGAACAACTGAGGTAGACTTCACTGAGGATGGCACACAAGTATATAATCCACAATTAAGGATAATTTAATGCTACTACTTAACCTACATTTTTTAGAAACTGACAAAAACTCAGACAGTAGTATTTCTATAGTGCTTTTAACAATGAACTTTGTCTTAAAGCACCGTTACAGAACTTAAGAAACCTAGTACAAAAAGTTCAATTAATATTAGACAAAAGTTCAGGATTAATATTAGACTTATTTAAATGTGTTTGTATTTATCCTTAAGTTTCAAGTTCAAGTTTGAGGTAACTGAGGTGACTGTGGCAAAGAAAAACTCCCTTAGATGGAGGAACCTTGGGAGGAACAAGACTCTCTACTGTGCCACCATGCATCCTGTTATGAATTCTTACTTCTCAATTCCATTTTAGTATCTATCTAATTCAATTTCATTTTAAATGTATTTCTATAGTGCTTTTAACAATGGACTCTGTCTTAAAGCACCGTTACAGAACATAAAAATTTCGATTAATATTAGACAAAAGTTCAGGATTAACATTAGACTTATTTAAATGTGTTTGTATTTATCCTTAACGATCACATTTGAGGCAACCGAGGTGACTGTGGAAAAGAAAAACTGCCTTAGAGGGAAGAGAACGAAACCTTGAGATGAACCAGATTCAAAAATGAACATGGAGAACCTAGTGGAGTGGAATTAGCATAGAGAAACTAACTAGACTTAAACCTTTATGTAGTCAAGAAGGCTAGATTCAGTTTCAAGATAAACACTGCCGTCAATATACTTTTGATAATATTAATAAAAGGCATTCATTCATTCATTCATTTATCTTCTACCGCTTATCCGAACTATCCTTGGGTCATGGGGAGCCTGTGCCTATCTCAGGCGTCATCGGGCATCAAGGCAGGATACACCCTGGACGGAGTGCCAACCCATCGCAGGGCACACACACACACTCTCATTCACTCACGTAATCACACACTAGGGACAATTTTCCAGAGATGCCAATCAACCTACCATGCATGTCTTTGGACCGGGGGAGGAAACCGGGGGACCCGGAGGAAACCCCCGAGGCACGGGGAGAACATGCAAACTCCACACACACAAGGTGGAGGCGGGAATCGAACCACGACCCTGGAGGTGTGAGGCGAACGTGCTAACCACTAAGCCACCGTGCCCCCCTCTAATAAAAGGCAACTTTTGCATATTTTATTGGCATTAAACCATCAAGATATTTATAAGTAAATTAAAAGAACTAGGAAATAAAAAAAATCTTACCATGTGCCTAAAGGGCTACATCTGTTCAGGCTAGAAAAGACAAGGTAAAGACCAGACTACTACAAGGCACCGTGAATCACTAAGGGTAAGATGAGGTTTCTCTTTAAAGGCATCACTAAATATTTGATTTGGATTTAGATGAACAATCTCAGCAGCCTCATTGAAATTCTGCTTGATTTTATGCTCAGGAGAACAAGAAAAGCTTCAGTCAGCAAGATCAACGGCAGTCAAACGAGTGTTTTATGAAGGAACTTAAAACCATAAATGTCAATGGTTCATGCTTTTGTCTGCAGACAAAAATGTTGCAGGTGTGAATGAAATTTTAGAATAAAAACCCAGTGCCATGTAAATATGTAATGATATGATACGTAATACTGTATATTGTATTGAGGAAAAACCTTTATTAAGGTCTAGGAGGCACAGTGCATCGTTATGTCTACATAAAACCCCTAAATGTTCATAAAACCTGCCTTAGGGGAGGAAAAACATCAAGGCTGAGTTAAATGCTCCACTATATCTCAGTACCCAGGAAGCGTTTTGGGAGCGAGGATATTCATATGTAATATCTACAGTATATTCTATTTATGTTCTTTCAATGACCTAATATAATGAAATTATTTTTATCAGACTTCTGTTAATGATTATGCTTGGGGTATTTTTCTACACACCCCTGCTAAAGGATAGGTTTTTGTGAGGTAAAAAAACTACCATGGAAGTGAAATTACAACATATATAATTTTTTTTTTTCAAGGAATAATTTGTTGAAGCGGCTTTTGGTTTTATTGAACCATCCATTCTTTTAGTGTAAGAGTCTATCAGCATGGCACGTCTTGGCTTGGCAATATTTTCCCACTCTTTGTTGTAAAAGCATTGTAGATCCATCAAAGTTTAAGGACATCTCCTGTGCACAACCGTCTTCAGGTCTCACCACAGACAGTCAGTTGGATTTAGGGCTGGGCTTTAGCTCGATCCTTCAAAAACATTGATCTTCTTTTGGTTAAGCCATCTCTTTGTTGACTTGTATATAGGCTTTTTTTCACTGTCAAGCTGAAATGTTAATTTGCTTTTCATTTTGCGCTTTAATGGCAGACACCTAATGGTTTTACACTAAAATTGACTGGTAATTGGAGCTATTCATGATTCCCTCCATCTTGAAAATAGCCCCCATGCTTTATGTGAGAAAAGGCTTCTATCTAACTTTCCATACCAATATCTTAGAAGAATATGATAAATTGTTGTTACATGCAGAGAGCATTCAGTCTTTGTCAGATATTCCTGCAGCTATTGCGATACAGGTAGGTCTCTTGGTAGCCTCAAAGTTTTTGTCTTGTCCTTTGAGGAACTTTGGAGAGACAGCTTGTTCTTGGTGAGGTAATGTGGTGCTCCATTTTTTGATGGCATTTGCATGGTTCCGTGTTGCTTTAAATGTTTTGTAAATTCTATCATACCGCTCTTCTGAATGATACCTTGTTGAAAGGTAAGAATAGTTAAAACAAATATACTGAAATAACATTTTTCCTTGTTCTAATGTTTGATGTGAACCTTAACTTGAAGCTCTTGTTTGGTACCTGCATGATTCAATGCACTGCACTGCTACCACATTATTGGCTGATTGGATAATTACGTGAATGTTCAGGTGCTCCTACTAAAATGGTGTGTAATTACACACCTTAACACACTCCTGTGTAGATTTCAGTCTGTAAGAATAATGGCTGAGGTTTTCTGCTATATGATGTATGCCTTCAGCCTGCATTTTTTTTCCTCTAACTGAAATGCCTGAGGCTTTCCATGCTGCATGCTTAGATCCACTGTGCAATCACAGTCTTAGCGAGCACCACATTCTGCAATGGATTCCACGTACTTTTGAGCTGCACATGAGTATTTTAAAACCCCAGATTTGTTGACTTGATTTTTTCATTTGCCATGCTTTTTTTTTTTTTTTGGCTTAAATCCACCTTTTAATTCACACTTAAACCACATTTATAATTTACTGGCTGCTGCTTTTTGTACATGGCCACATTTTATTCATGGTGTTTGAAGTTTAAAGTAGTTTTCCCTATTTTCAGCTGCTATTTCAGATCACCACCACCACCTCCTTTCATCTGATCAAAATTTAGATTGAGCTCAATCAGATAATGTATACATGAACATTCATTCATTCATCTTCTACCGCTTATCCGAACTACCTCGGGTCACGGGGAGCCTGTGCCTATCTCAGGCGTCATCGGGCATCAAGGCAGGATTCACCCTGGACGGAGTGCCAACCCATCGCAGGGATACATGAACATATATTTATATACGTGTGTATATATATATATATATATATATATATATATATATATATATATATATATATATATATATATATACATAATTAATTTATTTCTTTTTCATACAGTATCCTATAGACTTTGTCTTGATGAAATGTACTAATGTTCTGCCACAATACAATCTTGACATAATGAATTGCCAATTGAACCCTGTTAGGTGGAAGCATAAAGCTGACATCTATTTGCAAGTATTCTTTGTCAGTCTTGAATAATATAGAGATTATCACTGAACTGTTACCACTGTCATTGTTTATTATTTTCTCCAATGCAAGCATTAAATGTCCAGTATAGGATCTGCACTCGAAGGGAACCATAACCATTTGTGTCATCCATTTCGAATCAGAGATGATGGTTTAATCAGGGCTGTGTTTGGCCCTGCTGCTCTGCCTCTGTCTCTTTGGTTTGATCTTCACGCCACAGTGATTTTCCATTTTAACACAATAAGCCTGAAGTGGGGGTTGGGTTGTAGAGGGGTGTTATGACACATTCTTTGAATCCCTGCTTTGTGCTTTGTATTTCAGTTTTGACACCAAGCGCAGGCTAGACAGAGCCATTATCAGTACGGTGAAACACATGCTGAGCTAGTCTGACCTGGGTTTAAGTTGTAGTGTTGCCAAACACATCATGAATTTGATAAATTGATTTTTTTTACCTCCTACCCAGACTGAATTAAACTGGTTCCAACATCCTAAACGAAGGAATGAATGTTTTGCCCAGAAACAAGGTTTTTTTTTTTAAGTAAAGGCTTAAGGTCAAGATGTTGGATTATAATGTATAATCTACTTACTTAATCTACTTCTATAAATGAATAGATGCTCACCTGCTGTGGTGGAGATCATTCTTCTCTTTTAGCAGGCAAAGACATTCACAGCATGAAGTTCTAAGCCCGCTTAACTGACTGGTACAGAACATAGCAATTTATTCGGAAGTGACCTTCATGTTGTCTGAATACTATGTGTACGCACATAGTCAAATCTCTGGGTGCCAATAAAGCTAAACATCTTGTGAAGAAATGCGGTCATCTCATGACATGTTCATATGATGGATTCAGATTCAGATGTACAGTTCAAAAAGTGGTATTTGTACTTGGGTTAATAATATAAAATGAGCATTATATACATAAACCTAAATTTATATAGTCTGCTGCCACTATCAGGTGAAAGGAAAAACATAACATCATACCTCATACATTGTAAAAGACTGGATTGTAATTTCTAATGTTGTTGATATTGCAATTAAATAGACAGTTTAACCAGCCTCCAAGCTTAAATTGGTAGAACTTGACTATTGACTATTTATTGCATGCAAATAGCAAATAATGTTGGCTTTTAATTCTATGCTTTCAAGTCTGTGATAGATAATTATGCTTCTATGTCCAGATCAACCAGAATAAGCAGCAATGCTGTGCAAAAAAGAAGCTTGAGGGCTATTTAGTTAAATCAAAACCTATTTGCTGTAACACTAGACGTCACTTGACTCTCAAGCAGTTTCTAATACTGTACATCATTAAAACTTCATCTTATAATTTTAGTAACATAAGCCAAAATAAGATGCATGCTATCATCACATGATCATGAGAAATTTGTTTAGGGTCTTATAATCTATATATATATGCCCCCCTTTTATTTATTTATATATATATATATATATATATATATATATATATATATATATATATATATAGCTTATATATGCACAGATGATCTAAAACCTTCTGAGCATTATTTCAGCATTATTTCATAACACTTTATCAATGTTGGTCTGAACTCTGTCATAGTTTGGGGTAGATGGTAGGCAAATATTCAGTTCTCATATTGGGAGAAATGAGCAGGAGTGAAGGCCTGTGTGAATTTAACAAGCACCAAATGCCTATGAGAAAGAGCAAGGCTTGTGGGGTGTTCCTGGTCATCAGAGGTGATACGAAACAGACAATGGTACGAGGAGGGACACACCATGATCTGCTAACAGGACACTGGTCATCCAAGAAGGATGATCCAAATCAACATGATTTCTAATTTGGCACAATCTTTAAGAAATTTCTGTTTATGGTTACAGGAGAAATGTGTCACAACACACTTTGCATTGCCTCACAGTTTGGTCAGAGTGCCCATCCCCTCTATGCATTGTTGAATGTGTCTATAATGGGTGCATGAACTTTCTTAACCAGAGCAATAAAAGAAAGTAGCTTGGCCTGATGAGTCTCATTTCTCATGTCTCTCCTGTTTTTTAGATCTACAATAGTTCCAGTATAAAGGTCTTTTACCTCTTGTTAATATCTTGGTGCCAGATACAATGCACCTACACTGTAGAGCTCTGGTAGAGTTCATGCTATGGTAGGTGGGAGTTGATTTGCCTTTACAGCATTTAGCAGACATTTTATCTCATTTTTATACAACTGAGCAATTGAGGGTTAAGGGCCTTGCTCAGAGGCCCAGCAATGGCAGCTTGGTGGATGTAGGAATTGAACTCACAACCTTCCGATTGGTAGCCCAACACCTTAACCACAAGGCTACCACATCCCTGGCAGCAAATAGAGGACCACAACAACATATTAGGCAAGTGGTCATAATGTTTTAGATCATCTGGGTTCACTGGATTATTGTACTGACCTACAGCCACAAAGCTACAGCTAGCTCAGAAAAATGTAGCTTGTTCCTTTACCAGGAAAAGTGAGTCAGAGCATAGCATCAGTCTAATTCAAGCTAACTATTAATTCTTTAGTGAATACAAGGTTATATGTATATTTTACTTTTTTCGTGGGTTTATTTTTTTTGTTTATTTTTTTTTACTTTAAAAATGGCACTTTAAATATAATTAATATTGAAATTAAAAAATAATAAGCATGTCTCCAAATTTTGTAAAGAAACATATGCTTTACTTTAGTGAGCTGCACAGTTTTATGTAACAGGTTTAATGTTGGCGATATTACAGCAACTTCTTGTAAGCTGAAAAATTCTATATTTTACACATTGTGATTATATTGTCACACAAAAGTCAAACGCAAACACTAGAAAGATTGGAAAGAGGTTAGTGTAATGATATGTCAACTGCATTTCTCAAATAGCCCGTGGTACTGGATCTAAGACTATTTTAACTAAAACTCATTAAAATAAACTACCATCAGATTCAATTAGGAATAATTACATCCTCAATTGTTCAGAGAAAATGAAAATATAGACATAATGTGCGAGCTAAAATGACCACTTCTTTGGGCAATTCTAAGATAAACCACGTGGCAAATAGCACAGCATTCACAGCATGCTTTAGAGGAATTAAATTTTATTATTGATATTATTCAGTGAAATATCTCTGTAAAGCCTCAAAAGTTAGAAAATTAAGCCTTTTGCCCATAAGCCGATTAGGTTGATTAGGCAATAATTAAACATCAAACGTCAGAAAGGGTGAAATTGCGATCTCATTGACATTGTGTCATTGTGGGTTGAGGATTCCAGCAACTGCTGATCTCTTGGGATTTCAATGCACAACACTCTGTAGAATTTTCACAGACTGGTGAGTATAACATCCAGAAAGTGGCAGTTTTGTAGATCGAAGCAGTATGTAACAATAAGAGAGATCAGAAAAGAATGGTTCAAGTTCACAAGAAGTCTACAGTGACTCTAATCTACACTCTTTACAACCCTGCTGAGCAGAAAAGCAGCTCAAACGTAAAAACTCGCCAAACCTTGAGTCAGGTGAGCTACAACAGTAAAAAACAATTGTTTTTCAACTCTCCAGTTTCCAGCTACAAATCTGCATTTCATACTGGATTTTTTTTGTTGTTGTTTGCACTGTGTAAACTCTAGAGAGATGAAAATCCCCAAATATCACCAGTCTCTGAAATGTTAATATGTCAAGGATAGTAAAAGTCACTGTGACTTTTTTTTTGTATTCTGATGTTCATCGTGAACATTAAAAAAAGCTCCTGACCTTAAACTCTGAATGACTGTCACATGATGGAGGATTGGATCATTGTATGAATGAGAGTGTACCTATTAAAGTGGTATCTGATTGCAAGTCATAAGCCCCATACAATCCATCGGATATGTATTTTTGACATTTAGAAAAAGTAAAAAATACAGAATGCTGTATAGTCTACTAAATGCACCAGCACCTTTCTATATAATACATGTTGCAATGAAAAAATGTAAAAAAAAAAAAAAAAAAAAAGAAAAAGAAAACAGTGGTTCTTTTCTTTGTTTCTGAACTTTTTTGGCAGTTATTCACTATACTTCCCACAGCACATTGCTCACATCTTAGAGCAAAACAAAAGCTGCATTTGGCAAAGAAAACTAACAAGATGCTGTGAGTTGGGAGGGTACAACTTAGTGCTTGAGAGATTCCCTTTAGAGCCTTTCATCTTCCTTGAATAGACGAAAGGCATTCGTAGTCAGGAACATGCACTTCACTCAGATTTTATTCCAATCCAAAAAAATGGACAAGACCCAGTTTTATGGCACTTTTGGATTTGCTAGATTAGAGCCGCTTTAATTTTAGGTGTGGGATACCAATCTCCTCATCAAATGATGCTTAGAACCAGATGGCTCATGATAAAAAACTTCCCCAGTTACCCAGCAGCCTCCTTACGCATTTACTTTCTATAGACTATTCCACTTTTTTGGTTTGAGGCCTTTGTAGCAGATTTAGATGGAAATTAATTCACATGGCAAAGCTCCAAGTTGCCCCCAGTCAAAGTAATCCAACTTCCTGAAAAGTTTTACTGCTTAAAAGGGGGAACAAAAAAGATCTTATTAATATGCCATTGCATAAATGATCCCCTCATGCTCTATTTTCTGGCCATGGGGGAAATGTAAGATTACAGGAGTTTACAGGAATTCAAACTGTGTATGTTCTTCAGTTTATATAAATTTCCATTAGCATGCAAATAACTTGTGCTTATACGCATGGTGAAAAATAAAAGATGCTCTATCTCTTTGCTTTTAAATTATATTAATGTCTGCCCCAGCCAGTGTGAAACAAAGCATACACAAATAATATGAAATGACTCACCGTGTCTCATGGATAGACACAGATTAGTACATAGAAAAAGACAGTGCATAAAATAGAAAAATCATTTCTTCACTGTTTTTTTCCATTGGTTTCTTTAACTTGTGGGTGATGCCATTTCCTTTTACATTTCATTGGAATTAACGCAGGAGGTCAAAGACCACTAAAAGAAACACTAGGACTTCACGAACGCTACCAAATGGTGTAAATGTGCCTTAAATGATTAAACCATACTATAAATAAAAATATATGCAACCAATGACCTACCTGATAATATATAGTACCGTTGTGATCGTCAATCATGTAGGACGTCATGAGTGAGTCACAGTAAATGGATTTAATTCAGAAGAAGATATTTTGTAACTCATCCAAAGAGATTCATCAGTTTTACAGTTATAACATGAGATCAGTCACCTAGCTCTTTGTACATATTTCATATTTGAAGATAATGTAGAAAAGCACAAAAGTCTCTCCTAAACCCATATATCCTGCATAGCAGCATGGACTATAGTTATGTGGTCACGAAACACACTGAACACTTTTTATGATCAAGATTTCTTTATTGCACTTTACTTTAGGAATGTCATTGCTTCGGCTCTGACAGCCAAAGACAGCCACACGGAAACACATCTCTGCTAAAAGAGTTGTCATCCGGTGAGCGATCGGTCCATCCGAATGACTGACAATGGCTTGTTTGGATCAAGCGTCCCCTGCAGCTAGACCTGTTTTTCAATCAATTCCTCCTGCACGTTCCTTTGCCAATGTCTGAGTCTCTCTCATCTTCAAAGCCGCCCATCTGGAAGAAGAAACATCCAAGGCTTCTCGCATGATATGATGCATTTACATGCAGACAGAGCACGTTTAGATTGAAAGCACCTTTGATGAAATGGCTTTCAATGTAATATTTGACTTTGTAAAGATATTGAAGCTGTAAGAGAAACCTTTCCATATGGTCATCCACTTTCCACAAAGCATTAAATAGGAATAGAAATAGAATTAATAGGAATGTCTAACATTCATTAGCAAAAAAAATCACTTTCTCACCAACTGCCCCTGGATCCTGTTCCATTCCCAAGAACGTCTATTACTCTCATCTCATTACTCACTGACATCATGAACAATTTACTTATAACACTTATTTTAACACATGTGCTCTTTTTCTTTTTTAAAATTACAGATCACTTTCTCTTCCATTTCCTGTCAAATATACATCAGTGTGCTGTATTTAAACATGTCTCATCACAAAAGAATGCCTTCTCAACCCCTCCATTCCAGCTTCGTGAGCAGCCACTTAAACCAGGCCTAGCTGTTGTATTATATTTACAAGTTAATAAGACCAACCTCCAGATGCTCATATTGATTGATCCACTTCAACCTTCAATGCAGTTAACCTCATACAAGTCAACTTGGAAATCCATCCATCAGATTTTTACTAGTAAAAGATAGCAGAGTAATATGCAAGCAATAGTGATATTAATCTTTCGCAATCATAAAACATGTGATAAGTGATATACAAACCGAAGCGTGTCACACAACAACATATATCATGCACTGCTCTTCCACACATGGTAATGTGCAAAGGTTTCAAACAAAATAAAACAAAACAATTAAGTTCTGATTTGTTTTTTACGGTGCTACACTGAATTTAACTGAAAATCCTATAGAGACTTGCTTCTTTATCTATTTTATTAATTTATTCTATATGAAAAAACCATTCACCCTGTATAATCATTTTTATAGATGCTTAAAAGAAACATTTATTTAAAAAAGAAACGACAGCAAGTATATATTTTCTATACATCTAAGTATTTCAATTACTTTCATTATAGAACCAATTACTAAACAAAATAGCATATAATATCAATGTCATGCACATCTTTTCCTTTTTGACAGACAAATTGTTCATTACTAAGAACAGCATTATAGCTAACATGTTTTATTGCTAGTGAACTTGCATTCTCTCATTAATCCAAGCTGTGTGGTTGACCAGTTTCACCACTTCACAGTGCAATTTGCACTTCACGCAGAGTGCATTTTGGAGGTGTTTTGTGTAATGAGATACAGTCTTAGCCATTTGAATGCTAATTACAGGTGGCTGGGTGAAGTTGTGCCTGGCTTTAATTCTATATACAAATCACTCAGTTCTCAGATTTCCTATAGGAGCTTGACTGACATACCTGTAAATCGACTGACTTAATTGGACATTTCTGGTCCGTAATGAGTCAGCAGAAAAATGGTTTCATAATATGGAATAGATTCTACAAGTCTCTAAAAAGACAATGTTCCCTTAATTTATTCCTTTCATTTCCTTCTTTGATGGTGGTAAAAATGCTATATAACCTTATCAGTGGAAAATCTCTCATAGGTGTTTAACTGAGTTGAGATCTGATGGGTTGCAGAGTACTAATCTATATGAAGGAACATTTACAGTAAGTAAGAATAGTTTTTGGGGTCAGAATTCAATAGTATTGAGTAAGTATTGAGTAGCCTGCAACTATATTTTAGGTATTCTCAATTCTCACCCAAATACCACAAACTGTCTGGCCAGAAGAGCAGATTTCCTTCATGCTCACTGAAAACACACAGGCTTAACATGTATTGGTATTAGAGATGGCAGTATAATGATACAACTTTGCAGTTGTCAACTTCTTCATTTCACTTTATATCAATTGTCAGATTTATGGCGGTCATATCGACAATCTATATCCTACCAACTGATCACTTTTGCTTTCACTTTATTCGGATACTTATATAGTCTTTTATGTTTAGCAGATCTTCTATCCAGAATGGTGAGCAGACAGCGATATTTCCCTCAATGGTACCAATGCTGAAGAGACGATCGATTCAAGAGAGAGAGAGAACAGAGCTGATTGTCTACAGAACACAGAAAAGACAACATTGGAAATAATGACTAGTTTCAAATGGCTCATTTTCTTGCAGTCCATATCACAAGCCGTTACACTGAATGTGTACATGAAGCAACGCTCGAGAAAAGGCTGAACAGCGCCTCCACTTCTCAAGCAGCCAGAAAATTCAGTGCAACTTTTTCCAAACTTCTGCAGCTAAAAGTGTTGAGCACACTGTGATGAGCATGCCTTCAGTGTATACAGTATATATATATATATATATATATATATATATATATATATATATATATATATATATATATATATAATATGCACTGCACACTGTGACTGTTACTAAGCAACTGTACTGCCACCTTTTATCTAGCCTTCATGAAAATCAAACTAAGAATCATGTCTAAACACTTAATGTTGTATTTATACAGTACATATAGACATGTTCTTCTTCTTGTCTGGTCATGCTAGCACTGTCTGCATATGTTACGCTGCTAGTCAATCGTTTGTGAACATCCTGCATTTTAACAATTTGTTTAAATGGACTCATTTTTTATTAAAAAATGTTTCTTTATAGTGTACCAGACATACTGGACTTTATTATACTTATATAAGTCCAACGCATTTGGAAAAAAAGCATACATACTTATCATTTTAAACTTCTACCACCACAGATACTTACACAGATATTTAACAGTTAAATCTGAGTTTCGATCTACTGTACAGTTTATCCTGCCTTTCATAAAACACTCAATAAACGGATGTAAACAAGTAATAAGCATAATAATAGTTCTGATTTTCCTTTCTTATTTTTTTGTTTCAATACTTCTGAGTTTGACGGAATTAACTTCAACTTTACAATAAAAGGCAGAAGGTTTTAGATTTACCTGCTTCCATTTGAGAGCATTTTTGAACATATAATGTAAATGTGCTGTTAAGGCTTGATCAGTCTCAGCCTTTAGAACATTTGCATGGCTTAAGCCAGCAGGGGAAGTAAAATAAATAGATCTGGCAACTTATAATGGCCATTTCTGCTGTATTGGCAGTGGATGAAGTAGCATGAAGTTAATGATGTGTGGTTCCAGAGCTAATTAATATAGATAAGGAGAACAATCAACAAACCCTAGAATGACAAAAGGAGAATATAAGCAGCCTGCATAATAATTCAACTTCCTTTCAACATTGTATTAAGGGTTTTTTTCCCTAGAGAAAATAATGTTTGATGAAATGCCTTTACTTTTTTAAGAGAAAGATCTGCCGTGACAGATGTAAAACAGGGTACATTAACATTCTTTTAATGAATATTACAATTCATGACTTGTTTTTTTTCCCCTTCAAGTGTAGCATTTTAAGTATCATTATGTGTTAATCCACATAATACAGATAATAGTAAGGCGAATTAGAGGATTATAACCTGAAATCATGTAATTGGTTCCTTTGGGCAAATGAGTGAAGAACAAGAGTGAAATAAAAGTAACACCTGAGAATAGTTACACTAGTGAGTGAATATGAGTGTTGTATATTCCTAGCAAACTTCTATTCCTAGCAAACTTCTATTCCTAGCAAAATTCGCTTTCTCTAACATCAGTCACCTGATTTCACTTTTGAATAGCGTATTTATTTCATCTGACTAACAGGGCTCAAGGAAACAGAGATCAGGAATTACAACATATCTCTATGTGGCATAAGCTCTTAGAACCTGTGCACATCTTTAAAGATTATGCTGTTAATTCTAGGTTTTTTCTGAACCATTTCCTTTTAGTCACACAGGCTCACAACCTGTGCAAGTTTTGAAGCCACATCATTAGGACTGCAAACCATTTTTGTTCTGGAAATCACGGCATGCACTTTGCCAAGCCTTCCCCTGCCATCTAGAGTTTTCCGAGGCAAAGCTTTTCTCCATGTTATCCTTATTACTCCTTCTTTGTGTACCTGATAATAGCATGCAATATAAAGGAGCATGCAATACATTTGTCAAGTTTGTGATCAAGAGGAACTGAAGATCCTTTGCTTGACCAGAGGACTATATGGTCCTACTCCTGTCCAGAGAAAAATAAGGATGTCCTCCTGGATGTCTCTACAAGATCCCACTCCTGTTCAGAGGACTACAAGGTCCTACTCCTTTCCAAAGGATTACAAGATCCTAGTTTTGTCCAGAGGACTACAAGAATTTTTTACAGAAATAGTTTACTGTTCTATCTTTATTTTTCGATTGATGACACCCAACCTAATTAATCCTTTCCCTAAACTATGGCTAAAGGTAAACAGATCACTCTTGTATCTGTCATCCATATCAGTAAGCATTATATTATAATCAATTCCATCTTAAATATATCTAAAAATACGAAATATTTAATAAATCCATTAATGACTTTAATGTTATTTCATGGCATGTGGCATAAAAATGGTGCAAGAAGCAAAAGCATTTCCTTTTCCTTTTTATATGCATTTAGGTCCTCAGGAGGTTTATTAAATAGTTTATGGTGCACTATTAAAGACTTCATTATGCCTTATGTGCATTTAGATACAGTAATTATGAGGAACTGATACTGATAACTCCCTGCCTGGTGCTTTGCTTCCAAAATACATGACATTTCATCAAAGAGATACATGTAGATCCCAAACTTCTGCATCAATAGTCACTGTTTCACACAGAGACCAAATTGTTGGATCAGAGATTTGTCACATATTTCATTTTATTTTTTTGCAGCCATCAGTTGCTATGGAGAAGAGACATGTTAATGGTCAACTGCCAGTAGCGCTTCATTTATTTTTAACAGAAACGGACTGAAAGCACAAAAAGTGCAGGATGCTGTTGATTCTGATACAGTTTCAGATTAGGTGGCTCACATTGTGTTTGTTTTTCACACTGTGTTTGTCAGTACATCCTATAATATCCACACACTACTCTTTGGACACATTGACCATAGAGCCATACTGCCTCTAAATACAATAGAAAACAAAAAAATATATATATTATTTAAGGAAGATACAGACTAATTTTATGTTATGTAGGTAAAACAATGATAGTTGAAGTTGAAGCTTTTACTTTTATCAGTACACTTGCTTACATATCTGTTGTATTTATTGTTATATGGAGGTCCTGTGATTACTGGGGCACAATTTGAAATTGCTTATAAATATTTCTGAAAAATAGATAAAACTAAACATTAACATTTTACTTGATTTCACTGACAGACTAATTTTTGCCCAACCCATAAGGGCTTCCAATTCGGTTTTATTTCTGTTTAAATGTAATATGTAATTCTGATGAGGAGACTGTACATGGGCTAAAAAGTAGATGTGTCCTGACCTCTAGTGTCTCGTATGTGTGCTACAGCATGAACTGTTGTGAATCATAGCATGTACATATCAGGAATGATAGGACTTCTGCAAAATAATGTCTTGAGGTTATCTTGTCACCTTTGAATGACTTTCTTTCTTAATATGTTTATGCTAACCATTGAGTTCCTGAAAGCTAATTCAGTGATGGATCGATCAGGATTCTCGTATTTAGCCCACAGGATAAGTGAAAGCTTCTGTGCTGCCTGATTTTGCTTCCCCAGAAACATACTGTACAGTAACTGACCAGGTTATACATGGTAACAAGCATAATGTAATAACATAGAAGTGGATTAACACAGATGAAGCAACTATTTTATGAATTCCTGTGGCAAGCATGAATGTGTGTAGGCGTGTTATGATCCTCTTCTAATAGCATATAGGCACCAACATATCTGCTATGAGCTATGGTCTATTCTTACAGAGAAAATAAAAGATATTTTTCAAGGTTGACTAGCATCTTGATATATTTAACTGTGTCGTGACTGTGCGCTGTGCTAGCAGGAGAGTTATGTAACTGCTCTGCCTGTCCCAAGTGGCTAGGCTAGTGATTTGTCCACCCCTACCAGTGCCTTCACACTCTTTGGATGGAAGATGGCTGGTCTCCAGCAGAGCTTTCTGCTAACCACACACAAAGCTGATTAGATTTTATTTTGCATTAAGCGCTCACAATTAGATCTTTTGCACATTTGAATGAAAATTGCAGAAGATAACACAAAGTTTCCAAAGAAACTGGATGTCTCAGACACAAATCTTGTAGCAGTTGTGTATGTAAAGTGCTTGTTGAGATATATGTGAAATGTAGGGTTCTTAAGGTTAGGATGATTCATGATTCATTCTTCTGCTACCACCATGATCTACATTATGAATAAAGATTAGTGAAACTTTATTTATTATTTGAGAAGCAGCCATGTAAGCCTGTTCGTGATATTACCTCCACCATGCTTAACTGATGACATTATATATTTTGAAACATGAGCAGATTCTTTCTTTCATACTCTGTGAAATCCAGTCTTCTTCTGATTCTTACTGCTGATGAGTAGTTTGCATCTTATGGTATGGCATCTATATGGAGCTCAATCAGCCCCATGTCTGTTTGTTTTACAAGACAAAACACTAATTACAGGACAACAGGAGAACACCATACAACCGCCTCTTCCCCAAATTGCTGCCACAAAGTAGGAAGCACACAATTGTCTAGAATGTGAACTGTAGCATTACATTTTCCTTCAACTGAAAGGATGCTCTATCTAAATATCGATTTAGGGGCCAGGCCTAAATCTGTTCCTGTATGACAACACCCCTGAGCACAAACAAAGCATACATTAAGTCCACACTTAGAAACTTTGACACATGCCTCTGCAGCCTCCACCATTGTGCAGTGGAGAGTGATCCTCCTGAATCCAGGTCCTAATGAACTTGATAATAATGTCTTTAGTTGTCTTTCAAGTCACTCATCCAAATATATATATGCTGATTGGTTGTTGTAGTTGATACAGAAGCCCAGCATTTTAGTGTCACGAGCAAGCTTACTGATGTGCAGCACAATTTTTCATCAGCAACATGAACAGCAGAGGGGGCACCAGCATTCGCTGTGGTGGTGCTGAAGAAAGCAACTGAAGAATCCAGTTATACAGGGAAGTGCTGAGGTCAAGGAGGCTCAGCTTGAGGATATTCAGAATTATGTGCTCATTCAGGCCTTGTCCATACGCATATGGATCCATCCCATCTAAACAAAGAAACAGAAAACATTTTGAAAATGCTCACATGAGCATACTAGCTCAGTCAGATTATGTCTTAAACTGCTATGGGTTTAGGAACAAATGCCTTAAGAACAGTGTTAAAAGCTTGAGTTCTGAGATTCAACATGGCCGAAGGGTTCATATGTGTGAACGGATAAAACTACTGCTTGAAGATTTACTTGAACTTGAGCGGTTTCTCCCAGGTCTTATTAAAATTATAGCCTGTCACCTAAGTCTCTTATGGTAAACATCATAATTGTCAGAACACAACAGAATATTACACAATGGCATAAAATGATATTACATAAAGGTGCAAAATAAGCCAAAAGCCTAACTGCTTTGCATACTAAAAATGACACTTTATTACCAGAGATTCAGTTTTATGTTGAAATCATGTTTTTCATTATTAAATTGTAATGATGGTTACCCATCCTTTCATATAAACACCTTTATGCTTCACTGTGCGGTAAACAGATGTCCCTCATGGGAAACCTTTGTTAGCCTATTAGGTAGCAGAAGCCAAAGCACTTCAGTTTAATAGTCCTTGAAATCTTCCCACATGGTATATAAAATAAAACAATTTCTAACTAAATTATATCTGTATTCTTGTGTACAAGTTTAAATTATGTTTGGAAGTCAATGTTAAAGGTACATATGTGGCTTTCAATGTGTTATGCTTTCTAAAACATGGATGATGTTTACTTTATTTACAATTTAAATTCAAATCCAATATACTGTTGTGAACAACATAAATCTGTCTAAATGTTTATGGTCCTGACTATCTGGCTACCTTTGTTGCTCATTTAATGATGTTTTACATCAACTAACAACTAACATTGGCACAAAATGCTATGTTATGGTCAGGTGAGCCAGCAAGCTCTATAAATGGATGGATGCACCTTTTTCTTTCTACAAGCAGCCTTAAGCAAGATTGTATATGTTCTTAAAACTTTTCTTAAGGATGGACAAGACCTCTAAACTCTATACAGTGGTCCCTTTTTTGGGATGTGGACATAAAGTGTTTTTTTATTGAACAATAAGCCATGGGCCAATGGAAGATGGATAGAATGTCTATGACTTAAGACAGGTTTGTTGCTGGTCATCACTACAGACTGATAGAGCCATGAATTGCATCCACAAGCTCCAGCTTTCTGGAGCTCAGCTGTTCACAGACAAGTTATCTTATTGGGTAAAGGAAGTGATCGCACAGCCATGCAGAAATGCACCTGAGACGATTTCTTCCATTAAATTTCTTTTGACATGTTGTATTGCAACCTCCTGGGCAACACTACAAGCAGTGTCCTTTTTGGATGTTTTTGTCTAAAAGATTTTAAAGATTTACAGAATATTCTTCATTGCACCTAATGTGCTCTATGGTGAGTTTGAGTGGTTCTCAGCTACAGCACAGAGCAGCATCGGCACTTTGTGTGAGTCTTATCCTTTGTATAAAGCAGTGTAGTGTCAGCACTACTTGTGTTAGTGCCATCTGTTATTGTCTGGCAGGACATGTTACCAGCCAGTCATCAAATCTCTGGTGAATAACCTAACAAAGTTAATATTATGGTTCTACGAGTGGCGGAATACCATGGTACGGGTTGAGGAGAATGACCAAACATAATCTTTTACAGAATACCCATGTGAAAATACAGTCACAGTATGATAAATGTGTTGTTGTTTTTTTTTTTATTTCCAGCAAGGATACTGTCGTGAGATTCCCTTTCTCGGCACACATTGTGGCTCACCACACAAACAATGATTCCATGATTTTTTTGCTGTTATCTCTGTCCATGTGCATGCTGTTTTGATTAATTGAGCTCAATCTCCACCTCTGTATTTTCATTAGTTTCATTTCCCTATTGTGTAGAAACTGAACTCACCTGTTTTTCTTTTTTAGTTAAAGCCCATTTATACAGTCCTGTGCTTAAGTATCTGTAACACAATTTTCATAATTTTGCCTCTACACCATGAAATCAAGCACTTAAGATGTGACTGAAGTACAAATCTTTCAGATTTAATACACACGCATTAAAAAAAAAGACTGTATTATATATTGTTTAGAGAATTACAGACATTTTCACAGGCTCAAAAGTAATAGGACAAATGTCAAATGTGATAAGCAGTGGTATGGCAAGGTGTGGCCTGTTTTCTTGTTATTTTCTGACATAATAAGTGATCGGTCATAAAATAAGGTCTGGAACTGATTCCACCTGCTGAATTCACATTTGGTGTCTGTACAAGGGAGCTCAATATGCATTTCAAAGGGGTATCCGTGCAAGTGAAGGAGACCATCATTAGTCTGAAAAATTGAAGAAAGAGGAAAAATTTAAACAAGTCATGATAACCTGAATGTTTTCATTCCATTTAATGACTTTTAAGAGTAGTCAGTTTGCCAATGTCCAATTCAAGACTTCCAATGTCTTTATATTCACAATATGGGGTTTACTCTAAAGTGAAATTGTGTTTAATGTAGATATGTCACTTCGATGCATAGTATTAACAAGATATTAACATGCGCTTACAAGAAACTGTGTACACACAAATGTGCCATACCTAATAGTATACAAAACAACTTCATTTCTCCAACCAGCCTTCAGCCTACTCTGCAATTCTGATTACCAAGTAAAATCCTGTCAGATGTAATTATTTTAATTCTTCAAATACTAGGAGAAAAAGACCACATTTCAAAGCAATTGTTATGTGTTGCTATAAGTATCTGAACCTAATGTTTAATTAACCTTGCAATTTCCCAGAGATGCTAATTGCACAGCAGTTTAACATAAAGTGCTGAAAAGATCCAGCTGTGTTAGATTAACACGTGATACAGTTTTATACAGACAGCGGATGCCTGCACAACTCAAACCTATGACCTGTCTGGGAACCATTTATTATTGTTATAATGCAGTACATGTAAAAGGATTTAAAAAAAATAACCACATTAACACAGCTATATTTAGAATGATTACACTTTTAGTCAGGGGAATTTAGTCAAGTACTATTTTATTTCCTGACAGAACCCTGCATTTATTTCAGTTTTTATATAAATCGATGTAGACAGCACAGAGTGGAGGTTTGGGTTCACTGTCTACAGCCAGACAGTAATAGAGAACATAAGTACAGTTTCTATAATGGCAGTGTAGATCTGTGCTATCAGTGTCATATCAGTAGAATGAACTGCACAGTTAATCTGCCGAGTCTGCCTCGCCAACATCATTGTAAAGATCTTTCCCATTTGAGGTCTTTGGAAAGACCTAGAGGGAACGGTATGCAGAGTCTTCTAACATCCAAGATCTTCTCTACAGTTTTTAAAGTGTTTAGCTCTAAATTGGTGAAAATGCTCAAGTACAAAAGCTTATATTTCAATTACTTGTCTGCTGGCTAATTTTCATTAGGTATGAGTCTAAGGACCTTGTTGAAAAAGCACCATACAAATAAATTTATTTAAATTGAATTGTTGTAAGGGG
The DNA here is from genome assembly GCF_030014155.1 of Tachysurus vachellii. Taxonomy (NCBI): domain Eukaryota; kingdom Metazoa; phylum Chordata; class Actinopteri; order Siluriformes; family Bagridae; genus Tachysurus; species Tachysurus vachellii. The sequence goes on from NC_083472.1 coordinate 18,050,921, forward strand.
GGCAGGGTGGCTTAGTGGTTAGCACGTTCGCCTCACACCTCCAGGGTTGGGGGTTCGATTCCTGCCTCCGCCTTGTGTGTGGAGTTTGCAAGTTCTCCCCGTGCCTCGGGGGTTTCCTCCGGATACTCCGGTTTCCTCCCCCGGTCCAAAGACATGCATGGTAGCTTGATTGGCATCTCTGGGAAAATTGTCCATAGTGTGTGATTACGTGAGTGAATGAGAGTGTGTGTGTGTGCCCTGCGATGGGTTGGCACTCCGTCCAGGGTGTATCCTGCCTTGATGCCCAATGACGCCTGAGATAGGCACAGGCTCCCCGTGAGGTAGTATTGTAGTTTTGTACTAATTATTGTTGTCATGATTTAGATAAAGTATAGTAGAAGGCATTACATAAAACCTTAAGGCAAATGTGTGCTGATGTTTAGGAAAACGAAAGTGAGCTTCAACAGACTAACATGCTTTTTCAACAGAAATTCCAGAAGATAGAATCTGGTTCAGTTAGCTGGGAAAGTTTGGTGTGTTGGTGATATATTATTGAAATGTGGACAGTGCTAACACTGAATAAAGACGTCATTCATTCATTTATTTCACTTAGGATCAAGGTGGATCTCGAACTTATCCCAGGAATACAGCCAGGATTGGACTTCAGTCTATCACTGGGCTTAAAGGTATCTGCACTACAAGTGGTAAAGAAAATCCCAAGTCTTGTCAGAAAGACAAATATAATTCTATAATTTCTATATTTGTAGTGAGCGAGTGAAAGAGCTCCACTATCCCAACCTATCTTATTTTTAAAATCAGATGACCTACCGTAGGAGCCACACTCATCACAACTATAACAGCCAGCTTGACAAGCCAATCCATGGTGTGACCAGACCGCTGTCTTATTTTAAAATAAACAAAGAACTTGTGCTGTGAGAGTCTGGCATTGGTATGCAATTGTGATATAATATGAACCACTAATGAAATAGAAAACTACATGTCATTGATTTTTCCAGTCTGAATATGCTACTCACTCTGTGCTATTGGGGACACAGTGCTTGTAAAGAAACACTAGAAGCACACAGTCCATGCCTATTATACACAGACAACAATGTGAACTGATTAGTAACAGATTCAATGGTGCTCAAGGGCATAGACAAAATGGAGCTGGGGAAGGATTTCTGGGAGTGTTCAAATGATCCGGTCTCTCAGTAACGCTTTAAGTCACAAATCAAATCATTATAGAAACGAGAGTCTCAGTCACCAGAATATATAACAGCTCAAAAGTGCTCTGTGAGTAAAATTACAATGCCTTTACAATAAATACATTTACTTCTCTTCTCTTTGTCTCTTATTCTTTTCTCAACACAACAAAATTACCTTTTTTGCAAGACTAAAGAGGTTGTATGGTGACTAAACCCAGCCTTCATGCTCATTTTACTTCTTTCCCAGACACTTCATACAAATTGGCTCATGCAAATTCAAGCCCATGTTGTACATGACTCTACTCTGTCATACATCAGTTAAGAAAAGCAATCGAATTCCACTTTCATCCCCAACAAAACGATAATGAATGTAGGCAGTAGAGATATATATTTTGTGTTAAACTGCTGCAGTAGACAGACCTGCATTGCACCCAGTGTTCCTGAGCTGTAAAGCGTTTACTGAAGAGGAGAAAGAAAGGGATCATTTTTTTCATGTATTGAAACATGACCCAGTCAATGACAGGCATCCTGTTCAGAGTAATTTTTCTCTCCATGCACCAAGTATATTGTAGGTTATAGTGGATATATACTGGAATGTATAGGTTATGTAACAATAACCAGTATAAAGTGTTTACTGAAGATGCATGAGTGAATGAGGGATTGAATGGTTTAGTAATTTAATGATTTATGATTTAACTAAAATACATTTTAGGTGTTAACTTTTAGGTATGTGTAACTGCTAAAACGTTAAAATACGTTTTAGCAGTTACACATACAGTACAGTACCTAAAAGTTAACACTGTGAAAGAAAAAAGACAAATGGTGTTAGGAGCAGGATTAGCAATCATATATGTAAGGTAGGTCGCCTGAGAATGGTTTAATTAAATGTAAATTATGGCTTAATTAAAGTTAAAGCAAGTCTGCTGATTGAAGAGTGAATCATTAAAAAAAAAAACCAAAAAAAAAACAAAGAGAGCATTTATTACAGAACAGTCGCAGTGTGATTTGCAATGAAAAAAGGAAGGGAAAGATTTTGTATGCTCAGGAGGTTGTGTAAAAGGCAAAAGACAAGGATCAATATTCATCTCCAGGCAAAAAGTAAAAGTCAAAAGAGTATTCCATCTGAGCGAGAAGTCTCCATCTATTTCATTCAAGAATATCAAAGATAGCAGGCAGCAGCGAAGGCTGTATCTTTTCAAAGCTTTCTTCAGCTGTCCTTTATGTCAGGTTATGTTCATTTCAACCGGATGCTCTTATCTCTGTTTAAGCTTAGGAAGGCAGACAAAAAAAAAGGCAAAAAAAAAAAAAAAAAAATCATTTGATTCATAATGGTGCTAAGGATCTTGCCAGAGAAAAGAAGTAAAGACTATAAACTGATAAAAAATAAAGATGGAAATGGCTGCAGCATTCAATACGAGGCAATGAGAGACTTAAAAACACACTATCTTATGTTTAACACCAGAGGGTGATGTTGACTTATTTCTGCAAGTCCCACAATTTCAGTTTACAGTTTTTGATATACAAAATATAGAAGGTAAAAAAAATGTAAAATATACAAATGAACCGAAAGAACAGCATAAACAAGTGTACCGGTGTCAGAAATCCTGCACCTAAATAGTGTTCAGAACTTGAGTAGTCGACTTATTATTAGTAATTTAAAAATCTAATTAAGAGAAAATGAATAGGCACTCCGTCCAGGGTGTATCCTGCCTTGATGCCCAATGACGCCTGAGATAGGCACAGGCTCCCCGTGACCCGAGATAGTTTGGATAAGCGGTAGAAGATGAGTGAGTGAGTGAGTGAGTGAGTGAGTGAGTGAGTGAGTGAGTGAGTGAGTGAGTGAGTGAGAAAATGAATATTTGTAGCTAACCCCATCACATTTTTAACATGCAGTAATATATAAATAATGTTCTTAAATGTTAAATATCTCCTGTAGTCAGTTAAGGCAACCGGATTGTGTTAGCTAGTATCTTTACTTTAAAAAATATACTGTAGATTTCACCATGAGGACTCTGATACCTGTGTGTTTCTGATATGATAAGCATGCCATCTGGGCACATTGATTATTTCACCCAAACAAGATTGTGTATTGTGATGTGCATAGTGCAACACTTGGAAGCACAAGTTATAGTTACAGCATCATGGCATCACACATTTAGTTTTAGATGTAAATTTTACTGTAGACCAAAAGAAAGCTATAACTATAGACCAAAAAGAAAACATAAATTTTGAAAACTTCAGAATAGATAGATAGATAGATAGATAGATAGATAGATAGATAGATAGATAGATAGATAGATAGATGGATGGATGGATGGATGGATGGATGGATGGATGGATGGATGGATGGATGGATGGATGGATGTCAGGTATTGTCCGTATGGCAGATAGTGTGTGCTAGATGTATATACAGCACAATATGTCTAAAAAATTCCACTGAATTCTTCCATTGACTCCAGATTCTGTCCTAGAATCCCTCCTTCGCAGAGCAGGGCTAAACTGTCATTGAAGAATTGCATTAGCACTCTGATTAATAAACTGACATTTTGTTAAAGTAGTTCAGAATGCTATTATCTGTCTGCCTAATCCGTTACATGCTTTATATTTCATTGCCATTTTGAAGACAGCTAAAATGTTTGAATTTTCTTACCAAGCCAACTACAGTTAGAACTATAACAGGTTCATGGGAAAGATTCCTGAACTGGATTCTATCTTATAAACTGTATGTCTGACAAAGTATAATCATTGGTTTTGTCTCTGCCTTGTGCTATAGGTAGCCTCTACATTCATAAATCTAACAAAGAGATTATGATGAAGAGCCATATTATATGTCCGGCTGAGTTTTCTTGTTTTCTCCTTACTGACTTCTCCTTAGAGATGATCATCTCGGCAAGCTTTGACTGTTAAATCTTTGATTTATTTTGCCTTGCTCCATGCACTCTAAATGCTTTCCGTCATTTCTCATTTATGATAGATCTATGCCTATGGAATTCTCTTTTAAGACAGTGGGGAGGCAGTTAATTGGTATACTGCATAAATACATAGCATTGCTCTGCATTTCCACACACACCAAAAACCCTGACCATCATCTCATATGCAATTTGTGATTATTAATTTCAAATTTTCTGCTTTGGCTTTTATTATGTGCTGAACGGCATCTTCTCCCAAATCAGAGAATAATTCCAGGTCGTCCAGCATGAGTGTCTTCAGTTGCCTAGCAACACCAGCCCTGGAAAGGATGCTGTGTGCATTTGTGAAGGTAAATCAGGGGGCAAGCTGGTTTTAAAATAGGCTTTCACGTGGGCAGAACCTGAACTTTACATCAGTGATAGTGTGGATTACATCACTGTCAAAAGCAATAGAAATATTACCTTATTATAATAACAGTCTGTCCAAGCGGTCATTACTGTGTTCATTTGACTCTACATGCCAGTAGGGCCACCATAACGAATTTAATTGAGAGGATATTAATTCTTAATTACTCCTAGATTGGAAACAATGCTGTGTATGCTTTGTGTTAAATGGGATTCATAAAGTCAGAGCCCTTTTTTATTGGATCAACGTGAGATCTTCCATCCAATAAAGGTTTCATCAGCAGCGTAATAGGTCCTCCATTTGCTATGGAGGTTAAATTGACCTCTGTTACGGCTGTGCGTTAGACCCCCGTCACCTTTTTTCATTTTTAATAGCTTTAAGTTGAGTTGAGGTCACAAAAAGCAGCATCTGAAGAAATAAAGGTAACAATTTAAATTAACCGTACATGAAAAGTTATGCAGTAACACCTGAAATAATGGTAAAGAAGTTCATATTTGAGTATTACTCGAAGTAAGGTGGCATTATAGTATATAGAATAGTACATTATTATTCAGTGTAAAAGCAGTTCTGAGGTCAATTTAACCTCCATAGTTAATAGATTCATGTGTGAATAACAACTACATGTTGGCTGGTTAATGTGTTAATTAACATGTAGGAGGTAAACTCAATGAAACATGCTCTATTAGACAGAATATGAACATGCATAGACATTTTTGAAGGGCAGTGAGCATGAGCAAGAACCCAAAAGAGACATAGATGACTGTTCGTAATGGCTTAAACCCGGGAAAACAGATTAGATGAACATTTAATTCCAATTCTTTCTTATAGCTCATATCTGATTTAGTGTTCATTAATGCATTAACTAAAAAACTCAACTAACATGAACTTAAAATGCCCATTATTCATGCATGAATTCATAAGACTTGTCATTATTGTGATTAGTACATGCATTAACTCATCATTTCTGCATATGTATGTAAGAATTAAATAAGGTTTTATTGTGTGTGATTATTAATGTACTGACATTGTAAAGATCATGATTGCATATTTAGTGACCTGCAAGAAATCTTGTATCAGGTGAACTATTAGTTAGTTTCTTTCTCTTTTTTTAACAAAACTATTATTACTGTATAAAAAGGTGCTTGTGGTTATATGTGTGTGTGTGTGTGTGTGTGTGTGTGTGTGTGTGTTTGGTCATGGCTCTCTCTCTATTTCCCGTAGCTATCTTATACTTATTTTTGATCCTCTGGTAGAAACTTCATGGTAGTAGTCTTGCAGCGTATTGCATCTTGTCTTCCTGCTGCTCCCCTAACAACTACATGATTGGATTGGATTTTGCTTCCCTGGTCTTTTTCAGTAAAAGTGCCTGCCAGTAATAACAATTAATATGTTTGTGAGGTTTTGCCATTTCTTTCCAGATCAAAGCTGAAGTGGAACCCATATAAACCAGTGTTTCTTTAACTGACGCTTGTTTTGCCTGTCAGTTTGCATCAGAATGGATTTGTGTCTATTAAATTAGTTCCTCTAATCCCAGGACCTTTAGCTATTCTGCTTGTTGCTTTTCTATGTTTCCCTTTACTACTGTATGTTCTTCTAAAACAATTCAGCACCTCCTCCAGTGAAATCACCTCACTTTATATGCTGCCCTCCATTCTCTGCATTCATTAAATTTTCATGCTTGATTTTCACCCTTTGATAGTATATGCATATTGTATGGAAGGACAGTGAAAGCAGGTAGCATCATGTGGCTTGCCCTTCTACTCTCTACCATAGATTTGCATCTCATCACATGGGAGTCAGTTCATTTATTGCATTCAGGTATTCTTGTGCAAATGAAAGAGCATGATAATTTGATCTATCTATACATTGCATGCTCACATAAACACAATATCACAGACTCTTAAACAAGACATAATCACTTACAGCATTTCCATTTTATGGTGCAACAAATATTCAGCCTCGTCCTCTAGTGTTTTCATTTCACGTGTATTTTTCCACATGACAAGACGCAGATTAGTTTTAATAATACAGGGGGCAAGATGGAAGAATTTAAGATGGCAAATGCCGCAAGACAGGACTGTTATTAAAAAATCCATCACTGTCTGAGTTATGGACATTCTCATTAGAGCGGGAATGCTATAGCAGCCTAGCATCCAGCTAAAATGTATCATGTAACTGGAATATTTAGTCCTGGCCGAGGTCTACAGCCTGGCTGGACCATTGTAATCCCTTTGGAATGGGTTTGACATGGCACTGTATTGGGAAGTCTACCATGCCGATGTATTCTCATGTCAGTCTCAGGCAGAAAAAAAGCTTTGGCACACCCTGTCACTCTTCAGTGCATTCCTCTAACCTGCCTCTTCAAATCAGTGCCCTATAGTGATGCTCCTTTTCGCATGGTGAATTTTTAAGCTAGGCCTGGAAATCTTTCCTAAGCATACAATATCCATTAAGGGATAAAAAATTATTCATGTGATTCATGTGCATTATTTATCAGGCTATCACGAGAAATATGTCCTAGTCTCTTTATCACCATTGTTGCCATTCAGAGGCATATTGCTCGAGACGTGACTATCTCCGAAACCTCTCTGCCGGCGTTGGGGGACGCGGTAGGACAAGAAATGATTTTATATTGAACACTGATAATGCTCTGGAGTTTCTATATAGGGCACAATTTTATGAAGATTGCATGTCCTCCGGCACAATATCTTGCCTGGTTTTCTTGTTCTAATGTGTGAGATTACCTTTTTATGTCCCCACTGAGATTTTCATCAACTAACCATTTTCATATTCAACTGCTTACAAGGAAAGAAGGTGCGAGTAGAGGCAAGTTGATATCCACCCTGGTGGGGGTGTTTGAAGTAGGTGAGAATAAGCATGAGCTGCAACAGGGAGACAGCTGAGCAGTATTTTCACCGAGTGACTAGTTCAAATACAGAAAGCACATCATAAACAGAAGAAATCTCTCCAGTAATACAGGCACAAACAACACAAAGCCACTACAATATGTCATCTGCGATATGTCTGAATGTACAATTCTGCAAGATTTAAATGCAGCAGGGAACATTCTCCAGTTCCCCAGGTAATATCGTCTTCATATGCATTTTGTTTTTAAAGAAACATTCTTACAGGGCACTTTATTAGGAATACCTGCATACATGTTTATGCAGTTATCTAATCCTGCATGTACAGGTCAAGGGCTTCACATAAGGTTGACATTAAAGATCAAGTAAGAGGTGATGTTGATGGTGTGAGACAGGCTGGTTTGATACCGGAATTTTCATTTACACTAGTTGCTAGAATGGTACGAAAAACCAAAAACAGGCACTGAGCATCAAGTCTGGGATAAATGTCTTGTTAATGTCTAAAGTTTGTTGAGTTCTGAGGAGAATGTATAGACTTGTCTACTTTTGTTGTTGTTTGCTGTTGTTCTTCAGCTGCTCCCTGAACGGTATGTATCAGCCGATCTGTATCGTTGACCCTTTAGTGTCTCATCAGTGGCTGAATGAATGCATGAAGTCAACCTGCCTTGTGTCAACAGTTTAGGCTGCTGTTTTCTTGGCACACTCTGGGCTTCTTTACACCATTCAAGCATTGTTTAAAAAATTTAGATTGTATACCCATTACCAGATTCACCCATTGCCAGATTTATGAACTATGGTTCAATAAACTGGTTTAATAAACATGATAATGAGTTCGGTGTACTTCACTGGTCACCAGTTACCACATGACATGGATTTCACATGACATGGATTTCACATATTGTATGGCATATATACTCCTATAAAGTGACCAGTGATCTTACAGTACAATGCTTTTGTTACTCGATAACCTTTTACTCAGGAATAGGTTTGAAGAATGGATGAATAAGTGAATCAGAATCAGTCTTTCTTGACCCAGAATAGATGATGGTTTCATTGCAGCATGAACAAGTAGTAAAGAGCACACAGGTGACTGCACGCGTCCTGACTTGTCTGTGTTGTATTAGCCCTGCTTGGCACTGGCTCTCCACTGTGACAAAAGGAGCAGATGGAGGCATCGCAGGTGGGATAGGCTGCCACTTCTGTTCCTGGGGAAGCGGAGAGAAATTAAGCCAAGAAGTCTATCTGAACGCCCCTCTTCTCAGCAGGAACCATGGCGTCTGAGCTTGGTGGTGATAAATGGATGTGCACGAACGCTAATCAAGCGCATGACCAAATGGATGATAGAAAGGGGACAGCTTACATCTTGCCTCAATAGCAAGGTTCGAGTTCATGTGGCATCGGTGAAGGATTATTCATTCATAATGATTATTTTATTACTATTATTCATTTCAGTGATATATGTGACAATAACTGAATCATAAATCATGAGCTAGGTTTGATTCACTGTGAAACCTGGTCTAGCTGCTAAAGAACTGAAGCATAACTGTTTTGGTATCCTTATCAAATTGGTTTAGTGAGAAACCAAACAAGGTAAGTTTCGGCACAGTTTACTGCAAATAGTAAAATAGCTGCCAAAATGTTTAACATCACACTTGATAAATTTTCATAATAATGAAGTAACAAAAATTCAATGTGTTAAAAGATTACAGAATTAGCACTCACTAAGCACCAAGAAACTGTAAAATAAAAAGGAAACATTGGATGAGATGGGGTTAGAATTGACAGATGGTTTTCTGATATCATGACTTTCCCTGGAATTACCTCGCTTAATGTCTTTTTCACAGCTTTTACAATACAGATTCACTGTTTTCTTAAGAAAAAGAACTTGTTATTTGTTTAACACATATCAAATGGTACATTTAATATGCTTGAAATAATGATTATGTTTTGGAGAGTATCATCATGCCCTTAATCAATTTATAATGCACTTCATTTATGTGTTATTTATCCAGATATTTAGTCATTTATAATTTATACTTCCTAAGGTAATTTGTGCACGCTTCGAAAAAAGGGTACTTAACTGTACATTTCTTTGTCTCTTGGGTAGTACTTTAAGAGTACATCTGTTGTTTGCTTAGTATTAATCCTTCAACAGAAAATGTGGGTTTAGTGAACCATTATCTTTCACCTGAAAATGTGGATTTATTATACCTTTCAAACAGGTTAAAGATAAATGGCTGGTCCCTAAAAACCACTATATATATATATATATATATATATATATAAACATGTCTGTATACAGTATATACTGTCTGTAAAATGTACCACAGCATCAAAGAAAGGTACAGTTCTGTAACTTTTACTTATCTAATTCTGTATGTATAGGTTAAAAGCTTCATATAACGTTCACATCAAGCTGTGATTTTATTCGATTTGCCATGGTTAATGGTGTCAGACAGGCTTGTTTGAATATTTCAGAAATTGTTGATATACTGGAATTTTCTCTCAGACCGATCTCTAGCCTTTACACAAAACTAAACTTAACTTAAAACGGCCAATGTGCATCAGTTCTGGTCTGAAATGCCTTTTTAATATTTGAAGTTTGTTGAGGTTTGAGAACTGGTCAACGGTGAACAGAAAACGGTAAACAGAAAATCATCTCATAATGCACAAAGCATTGAAACTTGAGGCAGATAGACTACAACAGCAGAAGACTACACTAGTCGAGAGTGTGAGGCTACAGTGGGCACAAGCTCACTGAAACTGGATGTTGAAGATAGGAAAAAAAACGATGCATGGTCTGATGAATCTTGATTTCTGCAGTGACAAGCATATACCAGTTCAGTCAGTATTTGCACATTAACGACATGAATCCATGTAGCCAACCTGCCTTGTGTCAACAGTCCAGTCCAATGCAGAAATGTTTTCTTGGCATACACTGGGCCCCAGGTATTATTTGAATGCATTTGAATCAGAGTATTACTGCTCTCAGCACTTCTCTTTCATATGATGTCTATCGATCACGGAGAGTGAAGGCTTCCTCCAAGATGTGATGTTAGCCGACTGCATCTTTTTGAACCGCTGGTCCTGCTGCATCAAGGCAGTGAAACACACTCAGAGAAAAGTGTTAGCCGTCCTCTTCCACGTATCAAATTCACCCATGACTTGCTAGTATTGCTGTGATTGACAGGGCAGAGAGATTATTGCCATCCCTCTTACCAAAATAGCCATAACATGGAGAATTTTACTCCTTGTTCCTCAGACACATGGCTGTGGCTTCATTAGCATTCAAACTTGCAACATGCTTATTCTGAGAATATAGTCACCATAAAATTCTTTCCTCGGGTTAGTACAAATAAGCCAGGATCTGTTGAAGGAGAGTTTGTTTGTTTGATAGTTAGTTTTTTTTTTTATTATTTAATCTTGTGCATGTTTAGTTTAGATTTGAAGACATTCAGACACCCAGAGGTAAATTTCATCACCTTGCGGTCTTCATGCCTGCCTTTCTGTGTCATGCTGCATTTCCATGCACTGTAGCCTATAAATCATTTCTCCCTACATAAATCATTGTCGTCTATTTTTCTTATTTCTCTCTAGTGGTGTGATAGGGAAGCATACTGTCCCTAACCTAACTGTCATTTATTCTTGTTTTCTTAAATACCCATTAATATGTTACCATGTTATGGAGACATAAATAGCTAATGAACACTAATACTAAGCAAAAAAAAAAAAAATTAACACATGAATCTGTTTCATAAGCCTGCATAACCACATCACAGAAATAGCCTGTGTTGCCATGACAGATATGAAGATGCTATCACGTGACCACTACTGGTAATTTTTATGATTGCTGCCGTAATGTTTAATGCCATGACAGCTTATGACACACTCTAATTAGAAAGCATATAACTCATTGGTGTTTGTGAGTCAATCCAACCAATTGACTTACAGCCATCAGTAAGCAGTGAACAAGGATCTCGTTTCAGCTTTCTCATATTAAATCGTATAGAGGTCAGGGTTAGGTCATCTGTGTGGGTTTAGTGCATCTGCTAATGTGTAGAGTGCTTACCTTAATTACATTATGTTGTGCTTAAAGAGAGGTGGTGCATGAATGAATGTGTGAATTTTTTTGACATGTTGAATTGACATGATTCTTTATTAATAATTTTTTTTCTATTTACTTACTCACTCCACATACTTTAGTTAACAATTGATTTGGTCGTTTCCTCTATACACTTCTCTCTTTACTTCTCCAACTAAATCCACTATGATCACATGAACAATCCATTTACCCACCTTTAAACTTGTAAATAATAACCACTCAAGTTTCTTTCTCTTATTTTTATGACACAAATTGACACATAAATTGACTTGATCTCCACTTTACACGTATAAATAAATATCACTGTTGTTACATAGCTCAATATATCTTGTACTGTAATTGCAATGGGAAAGCTCTCCAGTTGCTTACCTGAGTTCTTCATGTTCTTCTCTTGGGTTTTTAACTCACTCACTGCACCATAAGTCTTATTTAGCCCGATGTGCTCTCTCTCTGAAGCTCCTTGGTTATTAAGCTGTCTGGAATAGTCCCAGTTCAGCAAAAGGAAGTTTTTCTTTACTCATTTTAATGCTGACTAGGGGGAAATGAACCTTACTTTTATCTGTGCTTTACAATGGGAATCATCGTCCCACCTCCCAGGCTAATCATCTTCTAGATGGCCAGGCCACAATCACCCAGGGATTTTCGAATTGAGTTTTTAGATTTGAACCCAAGCATCAGCATCAGGAGTTAATAAAAAACCTTGACTGAAGAAGAGGATTTTTTTCAGCTGCAGCTGCTTCCCATCACATCTGTATCAGTATTTCATGATTCTTTGACAGTGCTCTCCTCTAACAGCGAACTCAATGATAATTAGCACATGCTGATAATACCAATGTACCTGCTACACCAATACACATTAGTTGTCACTCTTGACAAACTACATTTCTCAGTATTCTGAAACTATTTGTTATAAATTCAATTGCTGCTGCTCTCTCTGCCATACTCTACTGTATACACGCAGTAACCTTCATCTAGGACAGCGCTCACAAAAGGCATTGTGGATGTGAATGTCATTCTGTTGTTGCCTTGATCAGGTGAGAAGCTTTCAAAGAAAGTATAGTTGGCTTCATGGTTAGTCCAGTGCTAAAGGGTAAACAGTGTCCAATCAATTTATCCTCCATTTACACCAATGCTATTTTGCCAGCAATAGATGAATAATCACACTGTGTGTCATTACAATAATTGACATTTGCATTCATCAAATTATATCAGAGTCTGGGAAATATAATAATATTATGCTGTACAAATTAAAAAAACAATTAAAAAAGGTTAGCAATTTAAAAAAAGGTTTTATTACAGAAAATGTATTTTATTTTATTTCTGTCCAATATTCTTTGGCCAATTTAATGAAATCAGAATAAATGATTATCCATCCATTCATCTTCTGTAGTGTTTATTCTACACAGGGTCACAGGGAGCCTCAAACAGGCACATCCTGGATGTGGTGCCAGTCCATCGCAGGGCACACACACACTCATGCACATACCCATTCATAGACTACAGACAATTTAGACATTTCTTTGGACTTCTTAGATGGAATCTGGTGTATCTGGAAGAAACATGAACATGAACATGCAAACTCCACACACTTACAGTAACATCACTAAATAATATACATTGAACAATTAATCATACGTTCAGTGAGGATGTGGTGATCTGAAGGTCATGTGTTCGATTCCCAGGTCCACCAATCTGCCACTGCTGGGCCCCTGAGCAAGGCCCTAAACCCTCAATTGCTTGGTTGTATCACTCACTCAGGCGTCATCGGGCATCAAGGCAGGATACACCCTGGACGGAACCCATCACAGGGCACACACACACTCTCATTCACTCACGCAATCACACACTATGGACAATTTTTCCAGAGATGCCAATCAACCTACCATGCATGTCTTTGGACCGGGGGAGGAAACTGGAGTACCCGGAGGAAACCCCCGAGGCACGGGGAGAACATGCAAACTCCACACACACAAGGCGGAGGCGGGAATCGAACCCCCAACCCTGGAGGTGTGAGGCGAACGTGCTAACCACTAAGCCACCGTGCCCCCCAGTTGTATCAATTGAAATTAAATTATATGTAAGTCATTTTGGATAATGTGTCTAATGTAAATGTAAATGGTTAGTTCAAACTTAAATGTTTTATGATTACTGATTAGTTTTAGGTTACAGGTTTTCTCAAAAGTAAAAACATTTACATTAATAGTGCAGTTTGTTCCTGTGAAATTGGTTTTGGTTTTTTCTTATTACTTTATTGCAAATTGTGCATTTAAAATTGCATAAAGCATTTCAATTAAATAATCATTTATGCGCATCTTCTTTTAAATGCAAGCAGGTTACCTAATGGAATTCATGATGACTCTGGACCCTAAGCTACAGAGCAGCACAAAACACCAATGATCCAGCTCCATGTTTTACCCTGAGGCCCTTTTTCTTTGCCATTCCTCTTTAAACATGTCAATAGTGTACATGGACAAAACATTACTATTTAAAGTATTAAAAATGTTTCATTTATCCCTTTAAAGAAGCTTGCTATCCATGTATACAGTACTTTTGTTTTTTGTGTACTTTTGAATGCAAGAAAATGATTTAAAGCAATGAAACCTTCAGAATTAATTCAATTAAATGGTTCTGAATAAAAAAAAAAACAATAAACTACTGTAAATAACAGTAAAGAAAAAAAGAAGAAAAAAGAAAAAGAAAAAAGTCCCAGCAGCAAAACACAACAGTCTTTATTATGTGAAAACTGCTCTGTTACATAATACTTTTGCATACTGAACATTACAACTGAAACAAATGTGCATAAGTCACCAAATAAACATCTCGAACAAAATGTGCTGCATTCACACATACACTGACTTCTGTTGACATGAGAGACAGCAACTGTTACTAGATGTAGGTGTGTCCACATGTGACAAACAATGGGAGAGAAGACAATAGAGTTCACACTGCTTCTTTTTCCTCTCATATGATATGTGTGTGTGTATATATACATATATGTATATATACACACACACACTGGTGAATTTATTTTACACTCTCCCTCCAAGCCAAAACTGATTTGTTGTCAAGTGGAATGCCATGGCAACCAGTAAAAGGAACTCCTACTGGTGACTTAAATAGCAAAGGGACTGGCAACTTGCAGCAATAAATTTGGTGCATGTGTGAATGTAGCTTAAGATTTGTCTACAATAATTTACATGGTGCCTAATGGATGATGTTGCAGCTCTTCCACTTTTACTTCCAACTACAACTGTGCTTAACTGTGTTTATCTGCTTTTTTATTTGCTAAATACTTTTATTTAAAATGTAATCAAATTAAGATACAGGTCAGGTTGTTCAATCACTGTTCACATCATACATCAGAATTAAAGTAAAAAGTGACTGGCATGGATGTGAGAGACAGACAGTGTGGTTTAAGCATTTCATATCCTGCTGATTTCCTGGGATTTTCAATCACAACAGTCTCTTGAGTTTCCAGAGAATGGTGTGGAACTAGAATAAATGGCCTGTTAATTGCAGGAATGTGAGTAGAAATGTGTGAGACTTGCTTCTAAGAGGCATCAGATGACCAAAGGACCAATGGCCAGACTGGTTGGAGCTAACAGGAAAGATACGGCTAGCTTAAATAACCCCTCTTTACAACTGTGATGAGCAGAAAAGCATGTTGTTTTAAAAGATGAATGTATTAAGAACTGTCAGTCAAAAACAATAATCTGAGAGAGCTTGAAGTCTGGAAAAAGAACAGATGATTTTTTTCAGTCTTTAACTTTCTATAGTGCTATTAAGTAGCTATATTATAGCTGTTTGTTGAATGAAATAAAACAAAGTACTGTACTGCTGCACTGCTGTGTCATTTTAATGTAACCCTGGAGATGTATTGTTATACTGTGATGTTATTTTCTTTCAAACATGAATAGACTTTGTAGTCCTATTAGCACTGACCAAGAACCTGGGCAGTGCCGTAATATGTGTTCAAGTCATGAGTCAAGTTAAGTGGTTTTTATTGTCATTTCAACCATATCCAGGACCGTGGTGACACACAGAACACAAAACTACCTAAAACAACCCAAAACTAAGAACATA